>NW_027445630.1:685345-738364 GCF_035582795.1 Mycteria americana | reverse complement strand
AGGCCGTAATTGCCCGGGGGGGGCACAGAGCCCTTAACTGCCCCTGGGGGTATGGAGAGCCCCCCCCCAGGGATGAGACGGGGCCCACAGCTGCCCCGGGGGGGGCACGTAGAGGCTTTAAGTGCCCCCGGGGGGGTATAGAGCCCATAAGTGCCCCCCCCGGGGGGTTATATATAGCCCGTAAGTGCCCCCAGGGGGGGTATATAGAGCCCATAAGTGCCCCCGGGGGGGGGTCCACAGAGCTCATAACTGCCCCCAGGAGGGTATATAGAGCTTGTAACTGTCCCCGGGGGGGGGTATATAGAGTCCATAAGTGCCCCGAGGGGGTATACAGAGCCCATAACTGCTCCGGGGGGGTATATAGAGCTCATACCTGTCCCCAGGGGGGGTATATAGAGCCCATAAGTGCCCCCAGGGATAGTATATAGAGCCCATAACTGCCCCGGGGGGGTATATAGAGTTAATAAGTGCCCCCAGCAGAGGTATGGAGAGCCCGTAAATGCCCTGGAGGGGGTATACAGAGCCCATAGCTGCCCCCCAGGGATATATAGAGCCCATAATTGCCCCCAGAGGGGTATACAGAGCCCATAACTGCCCCCCAGGGATATATAGAGCCCATAATTACCCCTGAGGGGGTATATAGAGCCCATAACTGCCCCCCAGGGATATACAGAGCCCATAATTACCCCAGAGGGGGTATAGAGAGCCCATAACTGCCCCCCCCCGGGATATATAGAGCCCATAATTACCCCTGAGGGGATATATAGAGCCCATAACTGCCCCCCAGGGATATATAGAGCCCATAATTACCCTTGAGGGGGTATATAGAGCCCATAACTGTTCCCCCCGGGATATATAGAGCCCATAATTACCCCGAGGGGGTATATAGAGCCCATAACTGCCCCCCCCGGGATATATAGAGCCCATAATTACCCCTGAGGGGGTATATAGAGCCCATAATTGCCCCCAGAGGGGTATATAGAGCCCATAACTGCCCCCCCCCCCGGGATATATAGAGCCCATAATTGCTCCCAGAGGGGTATACAGAGCCCATAATTGCTCCTGGGGGGTATATAGAGCCCATAATTGCCCCCAGAGGGGCATATAGAGTCCATAAGTGCCCCCTGCCCCCCCCCCGCCCCCCCCCCCAGCCAGGCTCCCTGGGGCGTCACGAGCTGCAGGGAGCCGCCGGGGCTCAGCTCCCCGAGAGGAGAGGGAGAGGAAGGTGACAAAGGCCACCCCCCCCCCCCCCCCCCGCCGCCGCGCGTCCCCTCTGCGTCACGCACCGCGTCCCCCACCCCGTCCCCGTCCCCGTCCCCGGCGTCACACGAAGACCTTGGCGAGGGCGTCGGCGCCGGCGCTGGCGCTGAGGGCGCGGCTGGGGTGGAAGGCGACGGCGTGGACGGCTTCCTCGTGCTTCTTGCGGTGCGCCGTCAGCTCCTGCACGCACGTCTTGTGGGCCAGGTGCCACAGGCGCAGCGAGCAGTCGTGACCTGCGAGGGGGTGGGGGGGAAAAACAAGAGTTTGGGGGGGGACAAGGGGACACACGGGGACACCCAGGTGTCCTGGGGGACAGCCAGGCTGCCGGGGAGGGACACGCGGTGGAGGGTGGGTGAGGCCCGGCCGGCGGCGGGGAGGGAAGGGAGGAGTTTGGGGAGCCTCGAGGGAGGATTTTGGGGATGGGGACGTAGAAAAGGGGGGGGGGGCAGGAATTTGGGGAGCGCAAGGGGGGGGGAGGGGGGCGTCAGGTCCCCTGGGTCACCCCCAGGGTGGGGACAGCGGGGAGGGGACAGGCAGAGGGGATGGGGACAGGGAGGCGGGAGAGGTGGCCGAGGAACGCTGAGACCCGGCGCGCTCGTTTCACAGATGAGCGGCAGGAAAGTGCCGGAGGTGGGGAGGGGGACGGGGACGGGGTTGGGGACAGGGACGGGGTTGGGGACAGGGACAGGGTTGGGGACAGGGACGGGGTTGGGGACAGGGACACTTACTGCCGGACATGAGGAAGACACCATTGGGGTCGACGGCCAGGCAGGTGACGGCATCCAAGTGGGCCACCATGGAGTGCACGACTTTACCTGGCGGTGGGAAACGGGGGTGGCAGCGGTGACAGGGACGTCCCCAACCCCCTCCCCCAGCCTCGTTAGGGCTAACGAAGCCCCCCCCCCCCCCATCCCAACCTGTCCGGTTGTCGAGGAAGCGGATGCCGCGGTCATCGCTGGCGGTGATGGTGAGGGGCTGCGAGGGGTGGCTCACCACCTGGTTGACCTGGCTGCCACCTGCGTTGGGGACAGCGGGATCAGGCCCCCGACGGTGACAAGGACACGGGGAACGCCTCGCGCTTCACTCACCGCCGCCCGGCCGGGCCTCGAGCACCAAAACGGGTCGAGCCGCCTCTACGTCGTAGAGCACCGCGGCGCCCGTCCGGAAAGCCGCCACGGCGTGGCCGGGCTGGGTGACCGAGAAGGTGACGGAGGTGGGGACACCGTGCTCTGCAGGAGAAGGGGGGGGGGGGACACGACACAGGGAGGGTGACAGGGGGGTGGCGGGGACATCCCCGATGCCGAGGGGACGCCCCCCTGCCCGGCTCACCGCTCTGGGCGTCGTAGGTGCTGAGGCAGGCGCCGTCCTCGCGCCGGGGGTCCCAGATGCGGACGGTGCCGTCGGCGGAGCAGGAGGCCAGGCGGTCACCGGCGGGGTTGAAGGCCAGGCCCCAGACGGCGTCCCCGTGGCCCTCCAGGACGCCACTGAGCACCCCGGGGTCTGGGGACATCGGGAAATGTCACCTCGGGGCGGGGGGGGGGACACGACAGCGTCCGGGGAGGCGGCACGGCAGCCGGGGGGGGGGTGGCACGGCAGGCAGGGGGGACACCGCGGCGATGCGGCGGCCAAAGGGGGTGATGCCGCGGTCGGAGGGGGTGACGCCGCGGGGCTGGGGACCAGCGGGCGCGGATGTCACCTGCGTCATCGCCACGTCCCCGTGCGTCCCCCCCCTCCCCGGGCGGGGACACCCACCGTAGCCGTCGTAGGGGTCCATGTCGAGGTCGGGGAGGCGCCAGCGGCGGATGCGGGCGTCCACGCCGGCGCTGCAGCACAGGGCGCTGTCGCGGCCCATGGCGACGGCGAGCACCGGGCCCCTGCGGGGATGGGGACGAGGTGACAGGGACCTCGGGGTGGCCCCAGAGCCGCCCGCTCTCCCCAGACTGGCCCGTGTCCCCCGCCCCGAGCCCAGCACCCCGGTCCCCGTCCCCTACCTGTGCCCGCGGAAAGCGTACACCGGCTCCACGTCCAGCGCCGCGTTCCTGGAAAGGGGACGAGAGGGGGGTGACAACCGCGCCCCGGGGGGTGTCCCTGTCCCTGCCACCCCTCTGTCACACACACACCACCCCCCCAGCACCCACTTTTTGGGGGCGACGGGTTTCTGGAGGTTCCAGAGCTTGAGGGTGCCGTCCTCGGAGGCGGTGAGCAGGGCGGCCTCGGCGGGGTGGAAGGCCAGACCCCGCACGGCGTCGTAGTGGCTGCGCAGGGTGAACTTGGGGCTCCACGTCTTCTTCAGGGCGTCCCGGCCCTCCGGGAGCTGCGGGGACACGGGGGGACGATGACAGGGGACAGCGGCCAAGGGGCGGTGGCACCCCACGGTCCCGGCTAAGGCTTGTGGCAGGTGGGTTTTGGTGGCCAGAGGGTGAGGAGAGGACGGGGGGGACCAAAGGGACGTGATGGGGACCAGGGTGGATGTTTATGCGGGGCTGGTGACACGATGGGGACAGCAGAGCCCAGGGGACGCTCAGGGCAGGTTTGGGGACACCATGGGGACAGTGGAGGCCAGGGGACACTCATGGCCACGTTTGGGGACAACAGAGCCAAGGGGATACTCGGGGCAGGTTTGGGGACACCACGGGGACAGTGGAGCTGAAGGGACGCTCAGGGCAGGTTTGGGGACACCATGGGGACAGTGGAGGCCAGGGGACACTCACGGCCATGTTTGGGGACAACAGAGCCAAGGGGATACTCGGGGCAGGTTTGGGGACACCACGGGGACAGTGGAGCTGAAGGGACGCTCAGGACAGGTTTGGGGACACCATGGGGACAGTGGAGGCCAGGAGACACTCATGGCCACGTTTGGGGACAACAGGGCCAAGGGGATACTTGGGGCAGGTTTGGGGACACCATGGGGACAGCAGAGCCCAAGGGACGCTCAGGGCAGGTTTGGGGACACCATGGGGACAGTGGAGCCAAAGGGATGCTCAGAGCAGGTTTGGGGACACCATGGGGACAGCAGAGCCCAGGGGACGCTCAGGGCAGGTTTGGGGACACCATGGGGACAGCGGAGCCCAAGGGATGCTCAGAGCAGGTTTGGGGACACCATGGGGACAGCAGAGCCCAGGGGACGCTCAGGGCAGGTTTGGGGACACCATGGGGACAGCAGAGCCCAGGGGACGCTCAGGGCAGGTTTGGGGACACCATGGGGACAGCAGAGCCCAGGGGACGCTCAGAGCAGGTTTGGGGACACCACGGGGACAGCAGAGCCCAGGGGACGCTCAGGGCAGGTTTGGGGACACCATGGGGACAGTGGAGGCCAGGGGACGCTCATGGCCATGTTTGGGGACAACAGAGCCAAGGGGATACTCGGGGCAGGTTTGGGGACACCATGGGGACAGCGGAGCCCAAGGGATGCTCAGAGAAGGTTTGGGGACACCATGGGGACAGCAGAACCCAGGGGATGCTCAGAGCAGGTTTGGGGACACCATGGGGACAGTGGAGCCGAAGGGATGCTCAGAGGAGGTTTGGGGACACCGTGGGGACAGCGGAGCCGAAGGAATGCTCAGGGCAGGTTTGGGGACACCATGGGGACAGCAAAGCCCAAGGGATGCTCAGGGCAGGTTTGGGGACACCACGGGGACAGCAGAGCCCAGGGGACGCTCAGAGCAGGTTTGGGGACACCACGGGGACAGCAGAGCCCAGGGGACGCTCAGGGCAGGTTTGGGGACACCACGGGGACATCGGAAGGTGACTCACGTCGCAGCTGAGCTCGTTGTCGTTGGTGACGGTCAGGTCGGCCAGGTCCCCCAGGCTGACGGCACCGCCACCGATGCTGTCCATGATGAAGACGTCGGAAGAGATGCCCAGAGACCCTGCGGAGGGGAGAGGCTGGGGACACGGGGACACCCTCAGGGGACACGGGGACACCCCCCAGGGGACACGGGGACCCCCAGGACCGTACCTTCGTGAGGCCGCGGTGGCCCCGCAGCGGCGGGTTTCGGTGGGAGCCTGTCCACGTCCCGCAGGTCGGCCAGCATCCCCCGCAGCCGGCCCCGGCGACTCTCTGCGGGGACGCGAGGGGGGAGGGGGGGGTCAAAGGGGGTCCCCCAAATTTGTCGGGGTCCCCCCGCTCCACCCTGGGCCCTGCTCACCGAGCTCCACGCCCTCCCCGGCCCGCCGGCCGGCCCCGTTCTCCCCGGAGCCGAGGAAGTCGAACTCGTTGAGGGCGTCCTCCGAGTCTTCGTCGTCATCCTCATCCTCCACCTCGGGCAGGAGGGGTTTGGGGGTGAGCTGAGGAGGGGGGGATTGGGGGGGTCATGGCCCGTTTTGGGGGGGACCCCCAAAGCCACCGGGAGAGATGGTGGAAACGGGGGGCACAAGTGCTGCTCCCTGCAGCCTCTGGGTTTGTGGGAACACCCCGGGGTTTGGGGGACCCCCGGGTCTGGGGGACACCCACATTTGGGGGACCCCCGGTTTTGGGGGACCCCCAGGTTTGGGGGGGACATCCCAGTTTGGGGGACCCCCTCTGGTTTGGGGGCTGTCCAGGCTTGGGGGGGACCCCAGGTTTGGGGGATGCTCAAGTTTGGGGAACCCCTCAGGTTTGGGGGACCTCCCCAGGTTTGGGGGATGCCTCAGATTTAGGGGATCCCCTCAGGTTTGGGGGTACCCCAGGCCTCAGGGACCCCCCACCAAGCTTTGGGCAATGCCTCAGATTTAGGGGACCCCCTCAGATTTAGGGACCCCCCCCCCAGGTTTGGGGGTACCCCAGGCCTGAGGGTCCCCCCCCAAGCTTTGGGCAAAGCCTCAGATTCAGGGGACCCCTCAGATTTAGGGGATCCCCCCAAAGTTTGGGGGTGCCCCAGGCCTGAGGGTCCCCCCTCCCCAGGTTTGGGCGATGCCTCAGATTTAGGGGACCCCCCCAGGTTTGAGGGGTGCCCCCCCAGATTTGAGGGCTGCCCGAGGCCTGAGGCCCCCCCCCCCAAGCTTTGGGCGATGCCTCAGATTTAGGGGACCCCCTCAGATTTGAGGGGACCCCCCCACAGGTTTGGGGGTGCCCCAGGCCTGAGGGTCCCTCCTCCCCAGGTTTGGGCGATGCCTCAGATTTAGGGGACCCCCTCAGATTTAGGGGACCCCCCCCAGGTTTGGGGGTGCCCCAGGCCTGAGGCCCCCCCCCCCCAAGCTTTGGGTGATGCCTCCAATGTAGAGGACCCCCTCAGATTTAGGGGACCCCCCCAGGTTTGGGGGTACCCCGGGCCTGAGGGTCCCCCCTCCCCAGGTTTGGGCAATGCCTCAGATTTAGGGGACCCCCTCAGATTTAGGGGACCCCCCCAGGTTTGGGAGTACCCCAGGCCTGAGGGTCCCCCCTCCCCAGGTTTGAGCAATGCCTCAGATTTAGGGGACCCCCTCAGATTTAGGGGACCCCCCCACAGGTTTTGGGGTGCCCCAGGCCTGAGGGTCCCCCCTCCCCAGGTTTGGGCAATGCCTCAGATTTAGGGGACCCCCTCAGATTTAGGGGACCCCCCCACAGGTTTTGGGGTGCCCCAGGCCTGAGGGTCCCCCCTCCCCAGGTTTGGGCAATGCCTCAGATTTAGGGGACCCCCTCAGATTTAGGGGACCCCCCCACAGGTTTGGGGGTACCCCAGGCCTGAGGGTCCCCCCTTCCCAGGTTTGGGCAATGCCTCAGATTTAGGGGACCCCCTCAGATTTAGGGGACCCCCCCACAGGTTTGGGGGTGCCCCAGGCCTGAGGGTCCCCGCTCCCCAGGTTTGAGCAATGCCTCAGATTTAGGGGACCCCCTCAGATTTAGGGGACCCCCTCAGGTTTGAGGGGTGCCCCCCCAGATTTGAGGGCTGCCCCAGGCCTGAGGGCCCCCCCCAAAGCTTTGGGTGATGCCTCAGATTTAGGGGACCCCCTCAGATTTAGGGCACACCCCCCCCCCAGGTTTGGGGGTGCCCCAGGCCTGAGGGGCCCCCCTCCCCAGGTTTGGGTGATGCCTCCAATGTAGAGGAGCCCCTCAGATTTAGGGGACCCCCCCAGGTTTGGGGGTGCCCCAGACCTCAGGGACCCCCCCCAAGCTTTGGGCAATGCCTCAGATTTAGGGGACCCCCCCCAAGGTTTGGGGGTGCCCCAGACCTCAGGGACCCCCCCCCAAGCTTTGGGCAATGCCTCAGATTTAGGGGACCCCCTCAGATTTAGGGGACCCCCCCAGGTTTGGGGGTGCCCCAGACCTCAGGGACCCCCCCCAAGCTTTGGGCAATGCCTCAGATTTAGGGGACCCCCCCCAAGGTTTGGGGGTGCCCCAGACCTCAGGGACCCCCCCCCAAGCTTTGGGCAATGCCTCAGATTTAGGGGACCCCCTCAGATTTAGGGGACCCCCCCAAGGTTTGGGGGTGCCCCAGACCTCAGGGACCCCTCCCCCAAGCTTTGGGCAATGCCTCAGATTTAGGGGACCCCCCCCAAGGTTTGGGGGTGCCCCAGACCTGAGGGTCCCCCCTCCCCAGGTTTGGGCAATGCCTCAGATTTAGGGAATCCCCTCAGATTTAGGGGCCCCCCCCAAGGTTTGGGGGTGCCCCAGACCTCAGGGACCCCCCCCCAAGCTTTGGGCAATGCCTCAGATTTAGGGGACCCCCTCAGATTTAGGGGCCCCCCCCAAGGTTTGGGGGTGCCCCAGACCTCAGGGACCCCCCCCAAGCTTTGGGCAATGCCTCAGATTTAGGGGACCCCCCCCAAGGTTTGGGGGTGCCCCAGACCTCAGGGACCCCCCCCCCAAGCTTTGGGCAATGCCTCAGATTTAGGGGACCCCCTCAGATTTAGGGGACCCCCCCCAAGGTTTGGGGGTGCCCCAGACCTCAGGGACCCCCCCCCCCAAGCTTTGGGCAATGCCTCAGATTTAGGGAACCCCCTCAGATTTAGGGGACCCCCCCCAAGGTTTGGGGGTGCCCCAGACCTCAGGGACCCCTCCCCCAAGCTTTGGGCAATGCCTCAGATTTAGGGGACCCCCCCCAAGGTTTGGGGGTGCCCCAGACCTCAGGGACCCCTCCCCCAAGCTTTGGGCAACGCCTCAGATTTAGGGGCCCCCCCCAGGACACCTTTGGGGGTACCCCCAGTTTTGGGGGACCCCCCCCCCCCCCGATTTTGCTTGCCTTCACTCGCTGCTTCTTGTGCTGGGGCTGGGCGGGGGGGGGAAGGCTCTCGGCGTCCTCGTCCTCGTCACTGTCCTCGTCCTCGCCGCCGGGCGCGAAGGGGACCTGCTCCAGGCCCCCCCCGCCCCCCCGTTCCTCCGTCTCCTTCCCGGCGTTCCTGCGAGCGGGAAGCGCGGGGTCGGAATTTGGGGGGGACACCCAGTGAACCCCAAAAAAACACCACCCCCCCCCCCCCCCCAACCTTTTAAGCTCTCACCTCTGGATCTGCTCCTCGATGCGCCGCACCAGCAGGGAGTCCGTGGCCGGCGGGCTACCGGGAGCCGGGGGCCCGCGGCCCAGCAGCGAGCGGACGCGCCGCGACCGCATGTCCAAGATGGTGTCGCTGTACCCCACTTCCTCCAGGTACCTGTTTGGGGGGGACACGCACACACGTCACACGGGGTACCCCAAAACCACCCCCCCCCCCCCCCACCCCGAGTCACTCACTGCCGCAGCAGTTGCCGGCCCTCCTTCCAAGCCAGCGGGCCACCCTCCAGCGACGTCACCTCCGCGGGGCCGTTGGACACTGCGGGGGGGACACGTGGGGTGACATGGGGGGTCAGGCACCCCAAAAGCCACCCGTGTCACCCCCCCCCCCGGGGATGGGGACACTCACCCGGCTCCGTCCCCTCCGGTTTCTTCTCCCCCGGCGTCAGCTCGGTGCCGAATTTCAGTTTGTGGTACTTGGACCTGGGGGGGGGGGGGGGGACACAGGTGACAATGGTGGCCTCAAAACGAGGCGGGGTGGTGGCCCCCCGACGCGAGGAGGTGACGGTGACCACCAAAAGGAGCGAGGGGACCCTTTGGGGTGTCGTCCCCCCCCCCTCACCTCTCCTGTTTGAGGGCGTATTCCAGCATCTTGATGCGTCGCACCAGGTCGGTCTTGAGGTTCTCCTGTCCCTTGCGCTCGCCCTGCAGAAAGGCCACCTGCGCCTGCGGGGACACGGGGACACGGGGACAAGGGACACGGTGACAAGGGACACGGTGACAAGGGACGTCAGGGCCACCCCCACCCCCCCCCCCCCACACCCTCCTATCCTGGATGCAAAAGGTAGGGGACAAGGGTGGGGGCTGCGGGGGACACACGGGGTTTGGGGGGGGATGGAGGGCGGGTGACACGGGGACAAGTGGCTCCGGTCACCGGGATGGGAGGTGGCACCGGAGCTGGCCTTGGGAGTGACATGGATGGCCCTCGGGCTTGGTGACAGCCCTGGGAGTGACACTGGTGGCCCCAGAGCTCGGTGCCAGTCCTGGCAGGGACACTGGTGGCCCCAGGAGTGACACTGGTGGCCCCAGGAATGACACTGGTGGCCCCAAGAGTGACAGTGGTGGCCCCAGAGCTCGGTGCCAGTCCTGGCAGGGACACTGATGGCCCCAGGAGTGACACTGATGGCACCAGGAATGACACTGGTGGCCCCAGGAGTGACACTGGTGGCCCCGGAGCTCAGTGCCAGTCCTGGCAGGGACACTGGTGGCCCCAGGAATGACACTGGTGGCCCCAAGAGTGACAGTGGTGGCCCCAGAGCTCGGTGCCAGTCCTGGCAGGGACACTGATGGCCCCAGGAGTGACACTGATGGCACCAGGAATGACACTGGTGGCCCCAGGAGTGACACTGGTGGCCCCAGAGCTCAGTGCCAGTCCTGGCAGTGACAGTGGTGGCCCCAGCAGTGACAGTGGTGGCCCCAGAGCTCGGTGCCCATCCTGGCAGGGACGCTGGTGGCCCCAGGAGCAGTGCCACCAGCCCCAGGCTTGGTGACAGCCCCAGCAGTGACACTGGTGGCCCCAGAGCTCGGTGCCAGTCCTGGCAGGGACACTGGTGGCCCCAGGAGTGTCACTGGTGGCCCCAAGAACAGTGCCAGTCCTGGCAGGGACACTGGTGGCCCTAGGAGTGTCACTGGTGGCCCCAGAGCTCAGTGCCCGTCCTGGCAGGGACACTGGTGGCCCCAGGAGTGTCACTGGTGGCCCCAGAGCTCAGTGCCCGTCCTGGCAGGGACACTGGTGGCCCCAGGAGTGTCACTGGTGGCCCCAGAGCTCGGTGCCAGTCCTGGCAGGGACACTGGTGGCCCCAGGAGCGTCACTGGTGGCCCCAGAGCTCAGTGCCAGTCCTGGCAGGGACACTGGTGGCCCCAGGAGCGACACTGGTGGCCCCAGAGCTCAGTGCCAGTCCTGGCAGGGACACTGGTGGCCGCAGCAGTGACACCGGTGGCCCCCGGAGCAGTGCCACCAGCCAGGGGCTCGGTGCCAGCGGTGGGGGGGGCCCTGAAGCAGGGGGGGGGGACGCAGCCGGTGCTGGGGGGTGGGGTGACCCCGTCCCCGTTATTGGGGTGGGGGGTCCCCAATTCTGGGGTGCTGGGGGGTCCTGGACATTGGGGAACAGGGGGGTCCCCAATACCGGGGCAGGGGGTCCCCAGTACTGGGGTGCTGGGGGGGTCCCAGACATTGGGGAACAGGGAGGGTCCTCAATACCAGAGCAGGGGGTCCCCAATTCTGGGGTGCTGGGGGGTCCCCGATACTGGGGCTGAGGGTCCTTGGTACTGAGGCATAGGGGGGTCCTGGACATTGGGGTGCAGGGGGGGTCCCCAATACCGGTCCTGGGGTCCCCAATACCAGGGCTGGGGGTCCCCAGTACTGGGGCTGGGGGTCCTTGATACCAAGGGGCAGGGGGGGTCCCCAATATTGGGGCGCAGGGGGGGTCCCTGACATCAGGGCTGAGGGTCCCCAATACTGGGGTGCAGGGGATCCCCAATACTGGGGCGCAGGGGACACAGCGGGTGCTCTGGTCCCTGTTATAAGGGTTGGGGGTCCCCAATACTGGGGCTGGGGGGTCCCCAATACCAGGGCACGGGGAGGTCCCCAATACCGGGGCTGGGGGTCCCCGATACTGGGGTGCAGGGGAGTCCCCGACATTGGGGTGCAGGGGGGTCCCCAATCCTGAGGCTGGGGGTCCCTCATACTGGAGCTGAGGGTCCCCGATACCGGGGGGTGGGGGGACCCCAGTACTGGGGCTCCCCAATACCCAGGCGCAGGAGGGGTCCCCCATACTGGGGGGGGTGTCCCTGATCCCAGGGGTGGGGGTCCCCAATACCAGAGTGTGGGGGGTCCCCAATACCAAGGCACTGGGGTCCCCAATAGCAGGGTGTGTGGGGGGATCCCCAATATTGGGGCTGGGGGGTTCCCAATCCCAGGGCTGGGGGGGTCCCCAATACCAGGGCTGGGGGGGTCCCTCACAGCGGGGTGGGGGGGTCCCCAATACCGGGGGATCCCCAGCACTGAGGCTGAGGGGTCCCGAGCCTGGGGGTCCCCAATAATACTGGGGCTGGGGGGTCCCCCCAATACCGGGGGATCCCCAACACCGAGGCTGAGGGGTCCCGAGCCTGGGGGTCCCCAGTACCGGGGCTGGGGGGTCCCTCACAGCGGGGTGTGGGGGGGTCCCCAATACCGGGGCATCCCCAGCACCGAGGCTGAGGGGTCCCGAGCCTGGGGGTCCCCAATACTGGGGCTGGGGGGGTCCCCCCAATACCGGGGGATCCCCAACACCGAGGCTGAGGGGTCCCGAGCCTGGGGGTCCCCAATACCGGGGGATCCCCAACACCGAGGCTGAGGGGTCCCGAGCCTGGGGGTCCCCGGTCTCGGGGGGTCCCTCACAGCGGGGCGGGGGGGGATCCCCAATACCGGGACTGGGGGGGTCCCCGGTCCCGGCTCCCGCTCCCCCGCCCCGGTGCCCGCCCCCCGCTCCCGCCGCCCGGCGGCCATTTCCTCCCAAGATGGCGGCGGCGGCGGCGGCCCCGGTAACCCCCGGCGGGGCTGGGGGGGGGGGGGGGCCGGGCTGGGGGGGGGTCCCGGGCGCGGCGCCGGTACCTGGAGCTCGGCCCGCTCCGCCTCCCAGCGCCCCTTCTCGGCCTCGAAGCGCGCCCACTCGTGCTGGATGAAGTGCAGGATACCGGGCAGGCTCAGCCCGCCGCGGCCCGCCGGTTCGGGGCCGGGACCGGGGCTGGGTCCGGGGCCGGGAGCGGGGGGGGCCCCGGCGGGGGGCGGCTGGGCCCGCGCCGCCGCCGCCGCCCGCTCCGCCGCCATCACGGCTGCCACAAAGGGAGCCGCGGGGCCGCCGCCGCCGCCGCTTCCTGCCAGAAAGGGAGCCGGAAGTGGGGGGGCGGGGCCGGCCCGCCGTTGCCGCGGCAACAGCGCCCGCGGGCGGTACGGGGGGACGGGGGGGACACGGGGCTGCAGGGGGCGGGGGGGTATAGGGGCTATAGGGGACGGGGGGTATGGGGAACGGGGGTTATAGGGGACGGGGGCTATAGGGGACGGGGGCTATAGGGGACACGGGGCTGCAGGGGACGGGGGTTATGGGGAACGGGGGCTATAGGGGACGGGGGGTATAGGGGACGAGGGGGTATAGGGGCTATAGGGGACGGGGGGGTATAGGGGACGGGGGGTATAGGGGCTATAGGGGACGGGGGGTATAGGGGACACGGGGCTGCAGGGGACGGGGGGGTATAGGGGCTATAGGGGACGGAGCGTATGGGGACGGGGGGTATAGGGGACGAGGGGGTATAGGGGCTATAGGGGACGGGGGGTATAGGGGCTATAGGGGACAGGGGCTATAGGGGACGGGGGGTATAGGGGCTATAGGGGACAGGGGGTATAGGGGACACGGGGCTGCAGGGGACGGGGGGGTATAGGGGCTATAGGGGACGGGGCATATGGGGAACGGGGGCTATAGGGGACGGGGGGTATAGGGGACGAGGGGGTATAGGGGCTATAGGGGACGGGGGGTATAGGGGACGGGGGGTATAGGGGCTATAGGGGACGGGGGGTATAGGGGACGGGGGCTATAGGGGCTATAGGGGACGGGGGGTTATAGGGGACGGGGGGGCATGGGGCTGCAGGGAACGGGGGCTATAGGGGACGGGGGGTATAGGGGACGGGGGGTATAGCGGATGGGGGGGTATAGGGGCTATAGGGAACGGGGGCTGTAGGGGAGAGGGGGGCACGGGGCTGAAGGGGATGGGGGGCTATAGGGCAAGGGGGCTATGGGGACTTGACAAGAGCACGTATGGGGGCTATAGGGGTGTGTAATGGATGGGGTGCACTGGGGTTTAGGGGGGTTGTAGAGGGGGTATGGGGGTGCATGGGGACCTATGGGGCGTATATGCATGGTGTTAGAGGGACATATGGGAGCATTTAAAGGTACGGGGAGGTATGGAGGGCTATAGGAGCATATAGGGGATGGGGTGCATGGCAGGCACGGGGCCAAGGGGGTGTGTAGGGGTGCATGGGGTGTATATAGGGGTGCACGAGGTGTCTGGGTATACGGGGACGTATAGGAGTACATAGGGCGATGCATACAGGTCTATGAGAATGCATGGAGTGTCGCATAGGGGTGTCTATAGGGGTGCAGAGGGGCACGTAGGGGCTCTCCGGCCTGTATGGAGATGTATAGGGGATTGTATCGGGGTGCATAGGGGGGCGTAAAGCAGTCCACAGCATGTTATATAGGGGCACATGAGGTATAGGAGCACATAGGGGTGCCTAGGGGTGCGTAGGTGTGTCTATAGGTGTGTGCAGAGATGCATGGGGATGCACAGGGTGGGTAGAGGTGCCTATAGAGGTGACCAGGCAGGCGCAGGGGGAGCGTGTAGGAGTATATAGGGCTGTATACGCAGGTATATAGGGCTGTATACACAGATACATAGGGGTATATAGGCACATACACAATTCCGTGCAAATATATAGGGGTATATAAATGTACGTCCCCATATGCAGGTATAGGCGCGCATACACGCATCTATACGTGCAGGTGCATATCCCATATACAGGTGTGGCACCTGTAGGAGCCCGCCAGCACCTATAGGAGCCCCCAGCACCTATAGATGCCCCCCAGCGATGCCTGCAACCCACATATCTATAGGGGCTGCCCTTAAAGATGGGGGGGGTGTAGCACCCCTATAGCGTTGCTATAGCAACCGGGGATAGCGTTGCCACGGCAACACATCACTGGGGGGGGGGGGGGGGGGATGCCCTGGGCCACCAAGGGGGGGTTCGTTAATGGGGCTCCGCGTTACCGAGCCCCCTCGTTAACGAGTTCCCTTCGTTAACGAGTTCCCTTCGTTAACGCCTCTTCCCCCCCCCCCAGCGCCGCCGGCCAGCCCGCGCCGAGACCGCCGCGCTCGTGACACGTGTGGCAGCACCGGTAGGACCCGGCTGGGGACAAGGCGGCAGCGGCGGGGGGGGGGGGGGCTCATTAATTAATTAGCCAGGCGGGGGTTAATTAAGAGCCCCGTCCCAACGCCGGCATGCGGGTGACGCCGTGCCAGGCCGCCCTGGCAGGGGCCATCGGCCTCAACCTCCTCCTCCTCTACTGCGCCTGGCGAGGGCCGGGGGCATCGCCGCCCTCCTGCCGCCCCCCCCGCGGCGTCCCCGGCGTCACCGTCCTCCTCCGCGACTTCGAGGACTTCGAGAACGACCTGGCGGGGACGGCGCGATCCTTCGCCTCCTTACCCGTCCCGGTGCTGGTCGCTGCCGAAACGGCGCCGTACCCACCGGTACCGTTACCGGCGGGGGTCGACCTGTTACCGTTACGCCCCGCCGCGGACCGGCCTCCGCCGCTGGCGCGTCCCGAGCTCCACGTCCGTACCCGCCACGTGGCTTTGGTCCCCGACGGCACCCGCGCCGTCCCCGGCTTGTTGGAGCGCATGCGGGACGCGCTGGAAGAAGGCGACGGCAACACCAGGTTGGTGGCGGCGCCGGTGGGATCGGTGCCGTTGAGGTGTCTGGAGCTACGGTTGGAACCGCGGGCGTGGACGGCGCGGTACGGCCCCGGCGCGCCGGGGGTTTGCCGGGCGGTGGAGGGGACGGCGGTGCTGTTGCTTCGCACCCGCGACCTCTTCGCCCTCCCCTTCCCCTTGGCACGACCGGTGCCCACCGCCCTCTTCATCCAGGCGGCGTTCCGGGGTTGGGGACTACGGGTGATGCCGGCGGCGTTCCCGGCAGCTCGCCGACCTCCCATCTCCCCCCACGGCCGCTGGAAAGCCGGAAACTTGGCGGAAACCCGGCAGCGCCGGTTGATGCGCGACTTCGGCATCAAACGGGAGGTGCTGGCGGACGGGCGGGAGCGCTGGTACGGCTGCGGCAAGGAGACGGCGCGGTGTTTCGGCACGGTGCACGCCCGTACCCCCCAGTACCTCCTCGCCGGGCGGTGGACCCCTCCGTGCTGCCTACGGGCGCTTCGGGAAACCGCCCGGCACGTAACCGGAGAGCTGGAGGCCGCCGGGGTACGGTACTGGTTAGAGGGGGGGTCGTTACTGGGTGCCGCCCGCCTGGGCGACATCATCCCTTGGGATTACGACGTGGATTTGGGAATTTACCGGGAGGACGTGGGTAAATGCCGGTGGCTGGCGGCGGCGGCGGCGGGGGAAGCGGTGGAGGACGCCGAGGGTTTCCTTTGGGAGAAGGCGGCGGAGGGAGACTTTTACCGCGTTCACTACAGCCGGAGCAACCGGTTACACGTGGACCTGTGGCCCTTTTACCCCCGCGGGGGGGTGATGACCAAGGACACGTGGTTGGGGCACCCCCAGGACGTGGAGTTCCCCGAAAGTTTCCTCCATCCCCTGGTGCCGATGGCCTTTGCCGGTTTTACCGCCATGGCGCCCAACGACGCCCGCGCTTTCCTCGAGCTGAAGTTCGGGCCGGGAGCCATCGAGAACCCCGAGTACCCCAACCCCGCCGTCAAGCGCCTGGGACAGGACTGAGAGGGGGTGGGGTGGGTTGTCCCCCCGTGGGGTGTCCTGTGTCCCCCCCCGCCGTGACAATAAACCCTCCTGTGACACCCACGGGGCTCCTTTGCGCCGAAACCTCGCCCCCGCGTGGCGCCCGGGGGGGTCCCTCTGCCGCCTGGGCCGCCCCCAGGGTCCCCGTGTCACCCTAGGGGGTCCCCTCTGGGCCACCCCTGGCCAGCCCCAGGGTCCCCAGGAGTCCCCAAGCCACCCTGGGGGTCCCTCTGCCACCCTACCTGTCCCCAACCACCCTGGGGGTCCCCTGGGCCACCTCCAGCCACCCTGGGGGTCCCCAGGAGTCCCCCATCCATCCTGGGGGGCCCCCAGCCATCCTCAGCCCCCCCCAGAGGGGGTCCCCACCTACCCTGGGGGTCCCTCTGCCACCCTACCTGTCCCCAACCACCCTGGGGGGGTCCCCTGGGCCACCCTCGGGGTCCCCAGGGGTCCCCCACCCACCCTGGGGGTCCCTCTGCCACCCTACCTGTCCCCACCCACCCTGGGGGTCCCCTGGGCCACCTCCAGCCACCGTTGGGGTCCCCAGGAGTCCCCCCACCCATCCTGCGGTCCCCTTGGGCCACCCCCAGGGTCCCCACTTAACCCCAGGGGTCCCTCCCCACCCTGGGGGTCCCCCCAGCCATCCCTGGGGTCCCTCTGCCACCCTACCTGTCCCCAACCACCCTAGGGGGGTCCCCTGGCCACCCTCGGGGTCCCCAGCGGTCCCCCACCCACCCTGGGGGTCCCTCTGCCACCCTACCTGTCCCCACCCACCCTGGGGGTCCCCTGGGCCACCTCCAGCCACCGTTGGGGTCCCCAGGAGTCCCCCCCACCCATCCTGCGGTCCCCTTGGGCCACCCCCAGGGTCCCCACTTAATCCCAGGGGTCTCCCATCACCCTGGGGGTCCCCCCAGCCATCCCTGGGGTCCCTCTGCCACCCTACCTGTCCCCAACCACCCTGGGGGGGTCCCCTGGGCCACCCTCGGGGTCCCCAGGGGTCCCCCACCCACCCTGGGGGTCCCTCTGCCACCCTACCTGTCCCCAACCACCCTGGGGTACCCCAGTAGTCCCTGGCCACCCCCAAAAGTCCCCTGGGCCACCCCTGGGGTCTCCCGGCCACCCCCCAGCCACCACCCACAGACAGAGGCAGAGGAGCGGGAAGGGACCGGAGGTGGGGGACAGTGACCCCCCCTGCCTCACGCTGGCCCAGCCGTGGGGGTCCCGGCCGAGCCCCCCCACCCCCAGCGGGGCAAGGGGGGGGGCACAAGGCCCCCCCCCCCTGATTTTGTGCCAAAATGGCGGCAGGTCTGCCCCGTCCTGGCCCCGAGAGGCGCGGGGGCTCCGGCACATCGCAGCCACGTTTATTCACAACACCACGACGACGACGACGACGGGGGACGCGGAGGGGAGGGGTGGGGACGCACGCGACACTTAAGAACCCCGTGTCACCCTCCTGGGGGGGCCGAGGAGGAGGAGGAGGAAGGCTGGGGGGGTAGGGGGGGGGGGGATTTGGTCCCGGCTCACTCCAGCGACTGCAGCATCAGGAGCTGCTTGAGCACCTTGGTCTGGCTCGTCTCCCGGATCTCCCCAGCCAGGAACATCTCGTCCACCACCGTGTAGACCTGCGGCCGGGCCCCAACGGCGTAAGGCGACATCCCCGCGACCCCCATTTGGGGTGGGGGGCTCCCCAAAAACCTTCCCCCCCCTCCTCAGGGCGTGAGGGAACACCCCCCCCTCCTTTTTCCTCACCTTGTAGAAGTTGAAGACCAAGTCGAGCTCGCAGACGTTGTGGAAATATTCATTGAGGACCTGCGGGAGGGAGGGACGGGCAGGACGCGAGCGCGCGATAAGGAAGGGCGGCGACGTTCGTTAGCGCGGGCGCGTTAATTAAAAATTAGGGAGCCGAGGGGCGGTCGCCTCACCTCCACGAAGTTGTGGATGGCTTCGAGGTAAGCCAGGTTGTTGTCGGTGACGTCGACGCAGATGCAGAAGTAAAGCCCCGCGTAACGCCGGTAGATGATCTTGAAGTTGCGGAACTGGGAGGAAGGAGGGGAGACGCATGTTAAAAAAAAATTAAAAAATAAAAAAAAAAGGGAACTGGGAGGACTGGGAGGAGCGGGACGCAGCCCAACACGGCCGCACGCTTCATCCCTGCCGGGAAAACCCGCAGCGCTCGGCCTCGGGGTTGATGCCGGAGCTCCAGGCTTACCTCACGGATAGGGAAAAGGGGAAGCGGGAGATTTGGGGTGAAATTTGAACTTTTTGGGGGTTGTTACCTCCACAAAATTGGTGTGCTTGGCGTCGCGGACGGTGACGACGGCGTGGACCTCCTCGATCAGCTTCTGCTTCTCGTCATCGTCGAACTGCATGTACCACTTGGCCAGGCGGGTTTTCCCGGCCCGGTTCTGGATCAGGATGAAGCGGATCTGCCCCGGGGGACACACAAAATGGAGGATTGGGGCTGGGGGGGGGGGGCAGAGCAGGGGGTTGGGGGTTCCCCCCCCCCCAATCCTCTTTTTTTGGGGCCCACCCATAGGGTCACTATAATGGGGGTCCCCCCCAAGCAGCCCTTCCCTATAGGGACACTATAATGGGGTGCCCTATAGGAGCCCCCCCCGAGCTCTCCTGCCCCGTGGGGAGCTCCAATACCCCCCCCAAGCCGCTCCCTATAGGGACGCTATAAGGGGACACGCTATAGACCCCCCCCCAAGCCACCGCGCCCCACAGGACACCCCCATATCCCCCCTCCAAGGCCTCTGCCCCCCCAAACACCATCAGGGGGAGACCCCCAGGGCTCTCCCCACCGGGGCTCGGCCCGGTGTCCCCCCCACCCCCCCCGGCTCCTCACCATGGCGGTCCCGGCCCGTGCCCCCCCCGCGCCGCTGCTTGGGCCGGCCCGCTCCCTCCCTCCCTCCCTCCCACCGGATATCCGCTCCGGCCGCGGGGCACGCCGGGACTCGTAGTTCCCGGCTCTATCTTCAGACTACATTTCCCAGCGGGCTTTGCGCGGGCGCGGGGCAAGCTGGGATATATCCCCCCGCTTCCGCTTCTGCCCGCCGCCGGCAGGGGGCGGCCTCGCCCGGCGGTAATGGCGGCCGCGGTGCGGCCAGGCCTTGTAGGCCGCGGGGGCCCCTCCCGGGCCTGGCTCCGCGGTTACCGGGGCGGGGGCTGCCCCCGTGAAGCCCCGGCCGCTCCCGGACAGGACCCCGGTGACACCGGGAGAGCGGAGAGGGGCGGGGATGGGCGGTCAGCGGCTGTAGGGCGGCGCCGCGCGCATGCGCGCTCCCGACGCTCTCCCCCTTCTCCTCCTCCCCGCGCGCTGCCGCATCGCTCCGCCTCCTCCCCGCCCGCCGCGCATGCGCCGCCGCAGCGCGCCCGCCCGCCCCGCGCGCGCCCCCCGCCCCCGTCCGCGCGGGAGGAGGCGGAGGCGGAGGGAGGGGGAGGAGGAGGAGGAGGAGGAGGAGGAGGAGGAGGAGGGGAGGGGGAGGAAGGCGCCGCCGCCATTACAGGCCGAGCCCGCCCCGGCGGCCCCGCCGCCCCCGCCCCGCCCGCCGCCCCCCGCCGCCGCCCCGAGGGGGGACATGGCGCCTCCGCCCGCCGCCCCCGGCCCGGCCCGCCGCCGCCGCCGCCGTCACGGTAAGGAGCGGTCCCGTGTTCCCCCCCCCCCCCCCTCCGCCCCCCCCCCCGGCTGGGAACAATGGGGCCGCCCCACCCCCGCCGGCCGCGGACCCGCCGGGCCGGCCCACAGCCCCGGCGGGGGGAGCCGGGAGGGGAGCGGGGCCACAGCTCGGGGAGGGGAGGGGGAACCCCGCCACTGGGGGAACGGGGTGGGGGGGCTCATCCCGGGCCTGGGGGTCCTCCCCGTGAGGGGTCCGGAGGGGAGACCACCCCCCGAGGGGGGGAGACCCTCTCGGGGAGGGGAGACACCCCCCTTAAGGGGAGGTGTCCGGGCAGGGGAGACCCCCCCCTCCCCTTAAGGGGAGACGCCCCCCCCCCCCCCTTGTAGGGGAGGGGTCCTGGGATGGGAGACCCCCGTTAGGGGAGAGGTGTGGGGTGGGGAGACCCCCCCCTTTAGGAGAGAGACACCCCCCCCCCCTTAAGGGGAGGGGTCCAGCGAGGGGGGAGTCCCTGGGGAGGGGAGACAACCCCCCGTTAAGGGGAGGGGTCCTGGGGGGGGGAGGGAAGGGGAGACCCCTTAAGGGGGGGCTGGACCCCCCAAGTTAGGGGGAAGGAGGGGAGACCCCCCCTTAAAGGATCAGCGACCCCCCACCAGCAAGGGAGGGGAGGGAGGAGACACCCCCTCGGCGGGGGGGGGGAGTGCAGACCCCTCCCCATTAAGAGCTTGGGGGGCTTCTCCCCCCATCCCCAAGGACCCCCGTTTATGGGGGGGGGCTGCTCCCCCACTTTGGGGGGGGTGCGATCACCCTGTCCCCCCACTTTGGGGAGGGGCGAGGCAGGTATCCCCCTCCCTCAGATTTGTGCCCCTGTGAAGGGTCTCATGGAGGGGCTGGGGTCTGTGGGGGGGCTCCGGGGGGGGGGGGGTCCCCCAGAACGGGGACAGCCACAGGACCCGGCTTCCCCCCTCCTCAGCCCCCCCAGAGGGGGGGGCAAGCCCTAACCCCCCCCCCCAAAAGAAAAGGGGAGGGAGAGGGGGGTCTCCCCCTCCCTGCACCGGCAAAGCCGCAGGCTGGTTTTCGGGGTGCTGCCGCCTTTTCGGGGTGCCCCCCCCCAGCTCTTTTAGGGAGGGGGGCATCTCCAGCATCCGCCTTTTTGGGTGGCAACCCCCCCCCCCCTTTTCCCCCCTCCCTTTCATTTTTCCGGCCCATTTCCGAAATCTTCCTCCGCCGACCCGCGTTCCTCCGGTTTTTCCGGCACCGGCAGCGATCCCCCCCACCCCGAGACGAGGTTGGGGTTCCACCGGAGCCGCCCGCCGGCAGCTGCCCCGGCTCCCCCGGAGCAAAGCCGTCGTTGCGGCGATGCCCACCGGCAATTAAAAAAAAAAAAAAAACAACCAAAAAAACGCCTTTTTATTCGGTAATAAATTGATGGCGCCGGCTGCGGGCCGGAGAAACGGTTAAGGCATTCGCCGGGAGATTAAGCTTCGCACAATGATTCTTTATATTTGGGGGTTTTTAACGGAAACGGGGGCTTTGATTTCTCGATAGTGATTTTTATTTTATTTTTTTTTATTTTTTTTTATTTTTTTTTTTTTCCTCCAGGAGCTGCCGTATCCGCACGAGCCGCCGGTAATTGGCATTTAAATCCGCAGAGATAAAGACGGGCCTGACGCGCGCTCGGGCCGGCTGGTGATGTAATTTTTAATGGCCTGAATTCATTGATTTCTGCTTTCTCCCCGCCGACCCGGGGAGGGGTGGGGGTGGGGGGGGGGGGCAGATTTGAGAAACCGCTTGATTTGAAAATTAAAAACCCAAAAAGGTGCTGAGCCGGGCGCCGAGCCTGCGCCGCGGAGGACGCCTGCTCCTGCGCCGGGGCTCCCGCTGCTTTTCTTATTCCCTCCCGATTTGGGAAAGCTTAATTAGGGTAACGCGCTCCGTCAGGCTTTTGGTGGTGCTTAGGAAAATAAATTTAAATTTTTTCTTTTTTTATTCCCCCCCCCCTTTCTCCTTCCGCGTTCCTGGGGGTTTCGGGGCGGCACCGCTCACCTCCGAGCCTTGGGGAGCTTTGGCCTCTCCTTTGCCACCCTGGGGGGAAAAAAAAAGGGGGTGTTGTGGTTCTGAGCTGCGCGAAACGTCCGATTTTGGGACTTTCCTTGCTCGGGTGTTCACGCGTCTCCTTGTCCCGCTCGGAGGATGGGATTCGGGGAGCGGCACATCCGAAACGGCATCCTTTGCCGGAGCGTAGCGCGAGCAGCATCTCCCGGAGAGTGTCGGTGTCTGCGCTCCGGCTCTTCCTTCCTCTCCGCACCCGCTTTGCTCTTCTTTTTTTTAGTCTTTAGGTTTGGTTTTTTTTTTTTCCCCTTCTTGCCCAGCCGGCCTCGGTTCCCTCCCGGTGTCTCCACGCCCGCGTCTGCTCCCCAGGTGGGTTTTCCCTCCGTCCTCGTGGCATCGCCCGGCTCGAGGTATCAGCAAATGGTGATTTTTGGAGAGGTTTGGGCTTTACCTGGCTCCGGAGTAGTTTTGGGGATGCCAGTTTGGAAGCTCGTCCTCTCCGGAGCAGCGCGATCCGACCGTGAGCATCTCGTAGAGGTCCGTGTTTTCATACCTGGATAATTTTCTGCCGTTCCCCCAAACCACGGTGGGTTTTCTTGATGCCGGTGGAAGGAGGAGCTGGTCCCCTCGGGAGCCGGGTGGTTTGGCTGGGGAGCGTCCGGCGGGGCTGTG
The DNA here is from genome assembly GCF_035582795.1 of Mycteria americana. Classification (NCBI taxonomy): domain Eukaryota; kingdom Metazoa; phylum Chordata; class Aves; order Ciconiiformes; family Ciconiidae; genus Mycteria; species Mycteria americana. Next base: position 715,815 of record NW_027445630.1, on the reverse strand, counting down.
AAACCCCGCGGAAAGACGCCCGATGAGATAACGGCCGAGGTCCAGCCTCCCTGCGGCCACGTCTTCCCTCCCCGCCACCAAACTCTGGTTAAACCAGGATAATCAGGGCGGTAGGCACGTGCTGAGCTTCGTGCCCGCGGTGTCTGTGGCCGCCCGACAGCCGCGGGGCAATGGCGGCCCTCGTTTTGGGGTGAATTGGCTTAATCGGGGCGGGCGAGGGGTTGGGGCGGTGAGGTCCGCTCGTTTTTTCTGACGGAAACGGGATTTCTCGCGGTTGCGGTCGGGATTGGGGGGCGTAAAAGCGACTTTTACGGCGACGCGAGGTTTCGGCGGGGCTGTCGCGGAAGGTGATGCTCGCGTTTGCGCTGGGCTCGAAGCCCGATTAGTCATCCTCTGGCCGCGGCCGACTTAAACGGTGTGCGCCAGCGTTTGGCTGGCCGGGCTGGGACTCAACGGTTGGTCTTTGCTCCTTCGCTGAGGGACCTCTATGATCCTCATCCTTTGGCCTCGTCCTCGTTGAGTCATTTGGACGTTGCCCCGGTTTATTTTCCTTGAAAACGAGTTTCGAGTCGGTTAGCCGGCGGGGCGGGGTGGTTGACGCTCTGGTACCTTCTCGGCGAGGTGACCGGTGGCGGAGCCGTTAACCGCCCGGGTTGGGTGGGACGGACGGCTCCGTCCTCGCTGCGGAGATGTTTCTGGTGGGCTTTTGCTCTGGTTGGGTTGAACGCCTCTGGGGCTGTTGGTGGCAACGCACCGGGAAGGGCTCCGGTTGGTCCATAAATATAGATATATATAAATGTACGGACGTATACGTTGACTGCAGTCAACGGCTTGATGTCCAAATGGCGATCAGCCAAGAGCGGTGTCCCTCAGGGGTCCGTACTGGGACCAGTACTGTTCAATACCGTCACCAACGACCTAGACGGTGGGATTGCAGAGGACGCCAAGCTGAGCGGTGCCCTCGGTACCCTCAAGGGAAGAGCTGCCGTCCAGAGGGACCTGGAGACGTTGGCCAACGTCGACCTCATGAGGTTCGCCGAGGCCGAGCGCAAGGTCCTGCAGCTGGGTGGGGATGATCCCCATTCCCGGCGCAGGCTGGGGGACGGAGGGAGGGATGGAGAGCAGCCCTGCGGAGAAGGACGTGGGGACGCTGGGGGGTGACAAGCGGGCCGTGAGCTGGCAACGTGCGCTCGCGGCCCAGAAAGCCGAGCGTCTCCTGGGCTGCATCCAAAGCAGCGTGGGCAGCAGGTCCAGGGAGGGGATTCTCCCCCGCTGCGTCCGGCTCTGGGGTCCCCAGCGCAAGACGGACGCGGACCTGCTCGAGCGGGTCCAGAGGAGGCCGCGGAGATGGTGCGGGGCTGGAGCAGCTCTACTGCGGGGAGAGGCTGAGGGAGCTGGGGTTGTTCAGCCTGGAGAAGAGAAGGAGACCTTACTGCGGCCGTTCCGTCCTTAAAGGGGCGCGTAAGAAAGCCGGAGAGAGGCTTTTAGCAGGGTCCGCGGCGACAGGACGAGGGACGACGGCTTTAAACTGACAGAGGGGAGGGTTAGGTCGGACGGGAGGAAGAAATTGTTTGCGATAAGGGTGGTGAGACACGGGAGCGGGTTGCCCAGAGAAGTTCTGGATGCCCCGTCGTGGGAAGTGTTCGAGGTCAGGTTGGCCGGGGCTTGGAGCGACCTGATCTAGCGGGAGGGGGTTGGCCTGGGTGGTCTTTGAAGCTTCTTCCAACCCAAACCCTTCTGTGACTCTCTCTATATATACACACATAGACGTATACGCGTATATAAGCGTCTACGTGTAACCCTGCAGTCTGAGTCCTCGTGAAGCTGTTGGCGGAGCCAACGACTCAACCCAACGCCGCCTTTCTACCGACCCGCCTCAAAGCTGCTTTCTCCCCTTCTCCTGCCGGGAACGCCGCTGGAGGAGCTGGCCTTGGCCGGGGAAGGGGGTTACAGCCGCGCCGTAACCAACGGTCTGCTCGTTTGTGAAACCCCCTTCGTTAGGAGAGAAGCTCGAGTCCCCGCGGAGAGCTCGCGCCTTGCCGCCCATCGTTCTTTCCTACGTGTTTGCGGAGAGCCGGTGAGCAACAAGTCTGTCTCCGCTGCCGGCACACCAAAAAAAAAAAACCCAAAACCCCAAAACAAGCCCTGTAAGAGGTTGCTTTTGCCCGGCGCTTCGCTGACGGTGAGAGCTGCGGGAGGGGAGCGTGCGGCACGAGACGATTAATATTCACGCAGCGCCGCGTATCCCTTTCCCCATCCCGATAGCACTTGACCTTTGCCTTTTGTCTCGGGACGTTTTAGAAACCTTTTCATGAGTTGATGAACGCGGCGGCGGCGCCTCGTGTTGAAGGCAGCGTTAGGGCAACTTTTAAATACCTAGATGAGAAGAAACGGCACTTTTTAAAAAAAAAAAAGATTCTTTTTTTATCCCCTGCTGTGTCGTTTTCCTGGGGGTAACCGTCCAGGATATTTATCTTAGGATGGAGAAATAACGATTTATTGGAAAGGGGTTGTAACCTCAAGGTGTATTAATTTTTGCTTAACGTTATCCCGGCCTCAGCCGCGCCTTTGCTGTGCCGCGAGATGCTCCTGGCTACCTCCTCGTTGCGGAAAAACCTTTGCCTGCCCGTTGCGAGATGCTGTTTAACCACGTATTTATTTCCTCCCCCCCCCCCCCCAACCCCTTTTCCTTTTAGTCCGAGAGATTTAACGATCCCGCTGGGGAGAGCGCGCCCGGGCCGCTTGGCTCCTGGCCAGGTCTTTCCACCGTTTAAACCATCGGATCTGTTCACGGCGCTTCGATGACGCCGTGGCCGGGTTCGCCGAAATGCCTGGGAATAAGCGCGGTTGGTTCCGGACTACCTGAATCGCCTGCTGGGGTGGGATCGTACCGCGTGCCTTTCCCGGGGAAGGGGAACGCCGAACCCGGTCCTCCCGTTTCTAATCTTCACCGTTGGTTTTTTTTGGTTTTTAGGGCTTTGAGCAAGTTCAGGTTTGCCACTTGCACAGGACAGAGCGACCGTAGGTTTGGCGTCTGAGGCTGGTCCGTGGCGCCGGGTGGTTTAACCGGCAGCCGGAGAGACGTAGAGCTTGGGGAGCAGCAGGATCACCGGGCAGCTCCGGATGGTTTTGGTTTTTTTTGGTGTGATGTTAACACACCCAGAAAACGAAGCATTGGAGATGCCCTGCGTCCCCCCCAAGGCCCTGCGGGGCTGCCATTTCTTGTCTCTGCCTCTGCGTAGTCCGGCTTCTAATTTAGAGCCTTAGCTTATTTAATTGAAAATTTAATTTTCTTAAAAATGCAAAGTTCGGAGGGGTTCTGGGTGCAGGACCGTGCGGGATGGAGAGGCTTGTCCCATGGCGGGCTGCAGTCCAGCCGGTCACCGCTCTGCAAACGAGGTGTAGGTGAGATGGGAGCTGCGTCTTCTTAAACGCTCTGCACCCTGGCTTTAATTCCATCTGATTTCCCAGCGGAAACGCCGGTTCTGCCGTTATTTTTGCCCCTGGCTTCGTGCTGTGCAGAGCGCTCGGTGCCCCGGGCGTCTGTGGCAGCGGGTTGAGGAGGAAGAGGATCCCATCGACCTGGAGAGAGAGAGCTGCAACACGGAGGTCATTCCCCTTAAATAAATGAAAAGCCGTGCCAAAAACTGGCTGGCGGCATCCGCGCTGCCGTCGGGTCCCCTGCCCTTGGGGGTTTTCGAGTCACAAGCTGGAGTTTCTCCTCCCACAGCGCCCGCCGGGGCCTTCGTGACCCTGGTGAGCGCCGCAGAGAGCATGAAGAAAGCTTTGTCTCCGGTTTAATAGCGTTTGGGAAGCTGCTTTAATTGAACGTGCTATTAATTCTGGGGCTGTTGCGACACACGCACGCGGGGAGCGTTGGGGACTGGCGGGGAAAGCCGGGTTTAGCGCCGGCAGCCGCCCAGGCTTATCGGCAGTCAGGGTTGCGTGAGCTGTCGTCGCTGGTGGCTGCGGTCATACCCAGGTTTCAGGTATCTGGGGGTGGAAAATACCTTTTTTTCTTTTTTTCCTTCTCTTTGGGTCTGCTGCCAGCTTCTTAAGAGGAAACAAGGGCTAAATTCCCCCCCGCTCTGCTGGAATTAGCAGAGCGGGTCCCTTCTTCTTCCTGGTCCTCCAGGCTGGACTTTGTGGCGTAAATGAGTAACTCCTGACTCAGGGATTTAGGGGAGAAAACGAAAGCGAGCACCGTTTGACACCGGTTTTCCCCTTCCTGCGCCCTGAGCAGAGGAGAAAGGACGTCGCTTCGTTAGGCTGAGCTGGACGAGGAGCTGAGGGCGTGAGCGCACCCAAAAACGGGGTGGGTGTGAAGTTTTCTGCGGCTCCTGGGTCTCAATCTGGGGGTGAGTTCCTTATCCCGACGCCGGGCTGATCCCTCTGGCTGCTTTCCCGTCGCAGGCAGAAAAACCCGGTGGAAACGGGCAGGCTCCCGTGTGCTGGCCAGGACGGATCCCGCCACCCGTCCCAGCGCTCCCCCGAAACCTGCTCTTACACCGCTGCGCTTCCGAAACCTTTTTGTTTGTTTGTTTTTAGGTAATTAAAGCCTAATTTTAAAGGTATGAAGCTGATCCGCAGGAGGAAACGGGGGAAATGACTCGCAGGGGTTGCATAGGATGCGTGGTGATTTTTTTTTGAACTATTATCCGCATCTGATTTCTATAATTTTGGTGTGGAAACCCCACCCGCAATGTGCTCGGATGTCCCTTGCTTTTTGCCAGCGTAGGAAACGCTCGCGCGAGCGAACGTGAGCGGGATGAAGGCGACGGCGCGAAGCCGAAGGAGCTGCCTCCTCTGGAATTCGCTTTTGCTCCCGAAACCCGTTTGTGGAAACGCTTTTGCAACCTCGCGTGCCGTGAGTTTTGCCGACGGGAGAGAAAAAAGCAGGCGGAAGTGAACAGAAAACCTGAATTTCACCAAATTAATCAGAAATTCGTCGGACGGTGCTGTCGCCCGCCCCAGCCGCGTCCTGCAATTCATTAATAAATTGCCGGCTTTGCGCCAAGGATTAACGTGGGAAGCGGTGCAGGATCCTCCACGCCGGCCCTTCCTCGCCCTTGTTGGACGCTTGGTACATTGCTGCCTTCGCTTGTCGCAGAATTGGTCTCGGAAATCAGCGGCTCCGCGGCTCCAGGGGGTTTTATTTTTTGCAGAAAATTGGGAAAGCGGTTTTACGTCGGCGAGAGGGCTGGACACAGCCGGGGAGATGCTTCGTCGTGCGGCGCACCCGAGGATAACCCATCTGTTGCACGAGATTAAGCGTTTCGGACCCAGATGGTTAAAAGCTTAAATCAATCTTTGCAAAGATCCAAACGACCCATTTTGGGGACTTTCTGCTACTGGGACGCGGTGAGAAAATTTACAACCGGGAGGGAATTCCACCGTCCTGGCGCCCGTGCCGTGTTTCCAGCCGCCACGTCGGCTGGGCTCTCCGGCCGGAGCACGGGAGCGTCGGAGAGGAGACAACGGCTCGCCGGTTCGGCCGCCGGTCAGACAAACCAGTTAAAACAGCGCCAGGAGTAAGCTGGGGCGTGCTGGTGTCTCGCCAGGGTCCGGGTGTTTGGCACCCGCCCGGGCTCGTCCTCCAAAATGGGGAGAAACGGCGAGGATTGAAGAAAACCACGGGAGGAAGAGCGGCGTTCCTTGCGGAGCTGCAGGAAAAGCCGCGCAAGCAGCCCCGAGCCCCGGCCGGCCTCCCGGGGAGTAACTGCGTTCCTTCAAATTGAGCGATGAGTAATTATTTGAAGTAATTAAAGGTTTGACAGCGGCTCGGCAGCATAGTTTACATTGCACCGGTGCTGCGGCTGTTACGCCCTTTTACCTGCAAGAGTCTCACCTTGAGGAGTGCCACGCGCTGCCGATAAGTGATGTTCCCGCGGGAAATAGCACGGCCGCGGAAGAGCCAAGAGTTTGCAGACCAACTCCTAAAATGCCCCAAATCCTTGCGTTTAAGCCCAAACACCCACTTCTTCTCCGTGGCCTTTGGATCGTGTAACCCGGTGGCTCGGCTGATGTGGGTGACCTCGTGGAGGGGTGAAATGCAGGGTTGTTTTTTTTTTTTGTTGGTTTTTTTTTTTTGAGATCAAATGAACGTGAGGGTAGGTTTTTGAAAGCAAAGCGCCCGACAGCGTGGCAGGTTCGCAGCGGCCTTTGTCTGTCGTGTGATTCAGTCCAACTGGGGAACTGGTAGAACTGCACCATCCGGACATCAAAGCGGAGGAGACGGTGTGGAAGGCCGTGCTCCTTGGGTTGTTCTGACGACCCGTGGTGTCATCTGCACGCGAGTTAATTTTGAGTTTGCCGTAAGCTGAAAACTCTTCCGCTGTTTGATTGTAAAGCAAATGATCTCAACTGCCGTGTTTCGTAGAACCGCAGGTGGTTTTAGGTTGAAAAGGACCTTCAAAGATCCATGGGCAGGGGCATCTTCCGCTAGATCAGGTTGCTCCGAGCCCCATCCACAGAGTCGTAGAAGGGTTTGGGTTGGAAGAACCTTCAAAGACCACCTAGTCCAACCCCCTGCCGTGGGCAGGGACATCTCCCGCTAGATCAGGTCGCTCCAAGCCCCGGCCAACCTGATCTTGAACGCTTCCCACGATGGGCCGTCCAAAACTTCTCTGGGCAACCCGCTCCCGTGTCTCACCACCCTCATAGTTTCAAGAGCAGTCATGGGGATCGTCCCTCCCTCGAGCGCTGCTCCGTCTGGGAGGACTTCCTCTCATCGGCTGACGTTTTGGGCACGTTGGGCACCTCCTCAAGGCTTTAGTTGGATCTCTGTGCCTTTTTTTTTTTTTTTTTTTTAAACTATTCTGATCCTATTAGACCCCATCTGCCTGCGGCGAGCGAAGAGGTAATCCTCCTCCCGGTAGAAGCGCTATCGGGCGTTAAGCCGGCGCTACGCTTGATCTTAAGTCAAAAGGCAAAGAAAAGACGGGACGGTTTGTTTCGCTCGCTTTCTTTTCGGCGTTGAATCGGAAACGCCCACGAAGCAAACCCACTCCGCCGTGCGTCCCCTCGTCTTGTCCCTCCGCCGCTGCCCCATTTTTCCTGCTCCCTGCCCGGCTGGGGGGCAGACCGTGACCTTGATCTGCCTTCGCAACGCAGTCGGCTTGTGGTTTGCGCCCACAAGCCGCTTGCGATGACGGTGGGGAAGCCGTGCCCGCCGCGGTTAGCGCTTGGTCGGATGCTGCGGCTGGCGCCTCTTCGCCGCTGTCGGTATCTCCCCGGCGTCGGCGCTAGCGTTCGAGCGCGAGGCGTATAAAATCGTACAGGCAGAATCAGGTCTGCTTTGGGGTCCCTGAGCTGAAACGCTGATGGTTTTTTCTCTTTCTCCTAGGGGGAAACGTCGGCCGTCCAACGACGGGGACCAGCAAGAACTGAAGCGCTGCTGGTACGTACAGGATGGGAACGACGAATTTCATCGCCCCGGCGCCCTGCCTGGCTTGAGAACTGTCACCCCGCCTTCCACCGAGCTCCCAAGTCGCACCGGGTGCCGGAAACGCTAATCCTCTCGGAAGCAGTTGACTGGGACAGGATGTGTGGATGATGATGATGGCAAGAAAGCAAGATGTTCGCATTCCCACCTATAACATTAGCGTGGTGGGATTGTCCGGGACGGAGAAGGAGAAGGGGCAGTGCGGCATTGGGAAATCCTGCCTTTGCAACCGCTTCGTACGGCCCAGCGCGGACGAGTTTCATTTGGACCACACTTCGGTTCTCAGCACCAGTGACTTTGGGGGAAGGGTGGTCAATAATGACCATTTCCTCTACTGGGGGGAAGTTGTGCGTTCCCTGGAGGACTGCGTCGAATGTAAAATGCATGTTGTGGAACAGACGGAGTTTATCGACGACCAGACCTTTCAGCCTCACCGCAGCACGGCCCTGCAGCCCTATATCAAGAGGGCTGCTGCGACCAAACTGGCGTCGGCTGAAAAGCTCATGTACTTTTGCACTGATCAGCTTGGGCTGGAACAGGACTTTGAACAAAAACAGATGCCGGATGGAAAGCTGCTGGTGGATGGCTTTCTTCTCTGCATTGATGTTAGCAGGGGTATGAACAGGAACTTTGATGATCAGCTCAAATTCGTTTCAAATCTTTACAATCAACTAGCGAAAACAAAAAAGCCCATCGTGGTGGTCCTGACAAAGTGTGACGAAGGCGTGGAGCGGTACATTAGGGATGCACATACTTTTGCCTTAAGCAAAAAGAACCTCCAGGTCGTGGAGACGTCGGCTAGATCCAATGTGAACATTGACTTGGCTTTCAGCACCTTAGTGCAGCTGATCGATAAAAGCCGGGGAAAGACTAAAATCATCCCCTACTTCGAAGCTTTGAAACAACAAAGTCAACAGATAGCTGCTGCTAAAGACAAGTACGAGTGGCTGGTCAGCCGCATCGTCAAAAACCACAACGAGACGTGGTCGAACGTGAGCCGCAAGATGCAATCCTCTCCGGAATATCAGGATTACGTCTACCTGGAAGGAACGCAGAAAGCCAAAAAGCTGTTTCTGCAGCACGTCCACCGCCTCAAGCAGGAGCACATAGAGCGCCGGCGGAAGATGTATCTCGCCATGCTTCCTCAAGCTTTTGAAGCCCTCATCCCGGACCTGGACGAAATAGATCACCTGAGCTGCGTAAAAGTGGAGAAGCTCTTGGAGACGAAGCCGGACTTTCTGAAATGGTTTATTGTCCTGGAAGAGACGCCCTGGGATGCCACGAGCCACATCGACAACATGGAGAACGAGCGCATTCCCTTCGACCTGATGGAGACCCAGCCCGCCGAGCAGCTCTACGAAGCTCATTTAGAAAAGCTGAGGAATGAGAGGAAAAGGGCAGAAATGAGAAGAGCTTTCAAAGAAAACCTGGAGACTTCCCCTTTCATCACGCCCGGGAAGCCCTGGGAGGAAGCGCGCAGTTTCATTATGAACGAGGATTTTTACATGTGGCTGGAGGAGTCTATTTATATGGATATCTACAGCAAGCACCAAAAACAGATCATAGAAAAGGCCAAGGAGGAGTTTCAGGAGCTGCTCTTGGAGTACTCGGAGCTGTTTTACGAACTGGAGCTCGACGCTAAACCCAGCAAGGAGAAAATGGGCGTCATTCAGGACGTCTTGGGTGAAGAGCAAAGGTTCAAAGCTCTGCAGAAGCTGCAGGCTGAGCGGGACGCCCTTATTTTGAAACATATCCACTTTGTGTACCACCCGACGAAGGAAACGTGTCCGAGCTGCCCGGTTTGCGTAGACTCTAAAATCGAGCACCTGATCAGCTCCCGCTTCATCAGGCCCTCCGAACGCAACCAGAAGAACTTGCTCTCGGACTCCAACATCGACAGGATCAATCTGGTGATCCTCGGCAAGGACGGTTTGGCGCGCGAGCTGGCCAACGAGATCCGGGCGCTCTGCACCAACGACGACAAGTACGTGATCGAAGGTAAGATGTACGAACTGTCCCTGAGGCCGATCGAGGGCAACGTCCGGCTCCCCGTTAACTCTTTCCAGACACCCACCTTTCAGCCTCACGGTTGTCTCTGCCTTTACAACTCGAAGGAGTCGCTGTCCTACGTGGTGGAAAGCATCGAAAAGAGCAGAGAGTCGACCATCGGCAGGAGGGATAATCACTTGGTTCACCTTCCTCTGACGCTCATCCTCGTTAACAAGAGGGGGGACACCAGTGGCGAGACGCTACATAGCTTGATACAGCAAGGCCAGCAGATCGCGAGCAAGCTGCAGTGCGTCTTTCTGGACCCCGCGTCCGCTGGCATCGGGTACGGCCGTAACATCAACGAGAAGCAGATCAGCCAGGTTTTGAAAGGGCTGCTGGACTCGAAACGCAACTTAAACCTCGTCAGCTCGACCTCCAGCATCAAAGACCTGGCGGACGTCGACCTTCGCATCGTCATGTGCTTGATGTGCGGCGATCCCTTCAACGCGGACGACATCCTTTTACCCATCCTGCAGTCCCAGACCTACAGACCTTCGCAATGCGGCAGCAGCAGCTCCGTCCTCCTCGAGTTATCCATCGGGCCGCACAAGAGGCGCGTGGAGCTCTCCCTCCTTTCCTACCATTCCTCCTTTAGCATTAGGAAAAGCCGGCTCGTCCACGGGTACATTGTCTTTTACTCGGCGAAACGCAAGGCGTCCCTGGCCATGCTCCGTGCCTTTCTCTGCGAGGTGCAGGATATCATCCCCATACAGGTCGTGGCGCTCACGGACGGCTCCATAGACATCCTAGACAACGACTTGAGCAGAGAGCAGCTCACCGAGGGTGAGGAGATCGCCCAGGAGATCGACGGCAAGTTCACCACGATACCTTGTAGCCAGCCGCAGCATAAGCTGGAGATTTTCCACTCGTTTTTTAAAGACGTGGTGGAGAAAAAAAACATCATCGAAGCCACCCACATGTACGACAACGTGGCCGAAGCCTGCAGCACGACGGAGGAGGTGTTCAACTCGCCTCGAGCAGGCTCTCCTCTCTGCAACTCCAACCTGCAGGACTCGGAGGAGGACGTTGAGCCCCCCACCTACAGCCCCTTCAGAGAGGACACGTCCATGCCTGCCCTGCCCAAAGACCACTCGAAGCTTTCCATGGAGCTGGAGGGGAACGACGGCTTGTCTTTCATTTCCGTCATGAGCACTTTTGAAAGCAAGCTGAACAACAAAGTACCTCCTCCGGTGAAACCAAAGCCCCCCGTGCATTTTGACATTACGAAGGGGGACCTGTCGTATTTGGAGCAGGGGCATCGGGACGGACAGAGGAAGTCCGTGTCTTCTAGTAGCTGGTTGCCCACCGACTGCTTCGATCCTTCCGATTACGCCGAGCCGATGGACGCCGTGGTCAAACCCAGAAACGAAGAGGAGAACATCTACTCCGTGCCTCACGACAGCACCCAGGGCAAGATCATCACCATCCGAAACATTAACAAAACCCAATCCAACGGCAGCGGTAACGGCTCGGACAGCGAGATGGACACCAGCTCCCTGGAACGGGGCCGCAAGGTGTCGGTTGTTAGCAAGCCCGTGCTGTATCGGACGCGCTGCACGAGGCTGGGCAGGTTCGCTAGCTACCGAACCAGCTTCAGCGTTGGGAGCGACGATGAGCTGGGACCTATTCGAAAGAAAGAGGAAGACCAGACTTCCCAAGGGTATAAAGGCGATAATGCCGTTATCCCCTATGAAACGGCCGACGGCGAAGATCCGAGGAGGAGGAACATCCTGCGCAGCCTGAGGAGGACGACGAAGGTAGGCTGGTGCTTTCTGCCCTTCGGTCGGGGGATTCGCGGGGTGGAGGTCGGGACGTACCGCCGGGCGTAAAGGCTGAACGAGGGCCCCTGCCGTCGCGTTCACGGCGCGTTTTTCGTGTGTTTACTGATTGATTGAGCGTAGGGCGAGCGCGGAATCTCTCTATTTTATTTTTTTATCGTGTGTTAACTCGCTGCCGGCGTGGACTGCGTGAACTTGCGGTCCTGTAGCAAAATCGCCTCCGTCGTTTCCACCGCGGGCGTTTGGCTCTGACGACTTCATCCTCGCGACGCGCTTCTAAGAAAGTTCGTTCCGCCCTCGGAAATTATGAGTTTTGAGGGACAATTAACCGAAACGTGGGTGCTTTGAAACGTGGCCCCCATCTGCCTTGTAAATTCTCTTTAACATGGATGAACGTCATGAAGTTACTATTATCGGCGTAGAGTCGTTTAAAGAAACGGGGTGTGTCCGACCAGAGAAGACGCCGGTAAGTTGAGGACACGTCCAAGTCGTCCGTTGCCACTTTTGGGTGGCTCGTCTCAAGGCTCTTCTCTAGACGCATCGTGCTGCCGCGGCTCTACAAAACCAGCCTTAAATCCACCTGGATTTGCTGCCGCTCTTCGGCGCGATGGTGGATCTGCTCTTTAGAGGGTGAAACTGGTTTTGGAAGAGCCTGTCGGTTCGAGGTGCTGTGTGGTTGAGTAGTCTTTGGACTTCTTGGCCGCCGCTTGGCGCGCCAAGGCCGAGCTTTGCCCGTTGAAGGCCGCCGCTTGGCGCGCGAAGGCCTGGCTTTGCCCGTTGAAGGCCGCCGCTTGGTGCGCCGAAGGCTGAGCTTTGCCCGTTGAAGGCCACCACTTGGCGCGCGAAGGCCGAGCTTTGCCCATTTAAGGCCCAGCTTTGCCCGTTGAAGGCTGCCGCTTGGCGCGTGAAGGCCCAACTTTGCCCGTTGAAGGCCGCCGCTTGGCGCGCTGACGGCCCAGCTTTGCCCGTTGAAGGCCGGCGCTTGGCACGTGAAGGCCCGGCTTTGCCCGTTGAAGGCCGCCGCTTGGCGCGCCGACGGCTGAGCTTTGCCCGTTGAAGGCCGCCGCTTGGCGCATGAAAGCCGAGCTTTGCCCGTTGAAGGCCGGCGCTTGGCACGACAAGGCCCAGCTTTGCCCGTTGAAGGCCGCCGCTTTGCCCGTTTAAGGCCCAGCTTTGCCCGTTGAAGGCCGCCGCTTGGCGCGCTGACGGCCCAGCTTTGCCCGTTGAAGGCCGGCGCTTGGCGCGTGAAGGCCCGGCTTTGCCCGTTGAAGGCCGCCGCTTGGCGCGTCGACGGCTGAGCTTTGCCCGTTGAAGGCCACCGCTTGGCGCACGAAAGCCGAGCTTTGCCCGTTGAAGGCCGGCGCTTGGCGCGACAAGGCCCAGCTTTGCCCGTTGAAGGCCGCCGCTTTGCCCGTTTAAGGCCCAGCTTTGCCCGTTGAAGGCCGCCGCTTGGCGCGCTGACGGCCCAGCTTTGCCCGTTGAAGGCCGGCGCTTGGCGCGTGAAGGCCCGGCTTTGCCCGTTGAAGGCCGCCGCTTGGCGCGTCGACGGCTGAGCTTTGCCCGTTGAAGGCCACCGCTTGGCGCACGAAAGCCGAGCTTTGCCTGTTGAAGGCCGGCGCTTGGCGCGACAAGGCCCAGCTTTGCCTGTTGAAGGCCGCCGCTTGGCGCGCCGACGGCCGAGCTTTGCCCATTGAAGGCTGCTACTTGGCGCGCGAAGGCCCGGCTTTGCCCGTTGAAGGCCGGCGCTTGGCGCGTGAAGGCCCGGCTTTGCCCGTTGAAGGCCGCCGCTTGGCGTGCCGACGGCTGAGCTTTGCCCGTTGAAGGCCGCCGCTTGGCGCACAAAAGCCGAGCTTTGCCCGTTGAAGGCCGGCGCTTGGCGCGACAAGGCCCAGCTTTGCCTGTTGAAGGCCGCCGCTTGGCGCGCCGACGGCCGAGCTTTGCCCGTTGAAGGCCGAGCTTTGCCCGTTGAAGGCCGCTACTTGGCGCGCGAAGGCCGAGCTTGGCGCGCGAAGGCCCGGCTTTGCCCGTTGAAGTCCGGCGCTTGGCGTGCCAACGGCCGAGCTTTGCCCGTTGAAGGCCGCCACTTGGCATGCCGACGGCCCGGCTTTGCCCGTTGAAGGCCGCAGCTTGGTGCGTGAAGGCCCGGCTTTGCCTGTTGAAGGCCGAGCTTTGCCCGTTGAAGGCCGCCACTTGGCATGCCGACAGCCCGGCTTTGCCCTTTGAAGGCCGCTGCTTGGTGCGCCGACGGCCCGGCTTCGCCCGTTGAAGGCCCAGCTTCGCCCGTTGAAGGCCGCCGCTTGGCGCGCCGACGGCTGAGCTTCGCCCGTTGAAGGCCGCCGCTTGGCGCGCCGATGGCCAACGGTTGGCCGTCAAAGCCGCGCAGCCCTGAGCGTGAGGTGGCGGCGTTGGGCACGTGGTGGGCGTCCTGCCCACCCCGAGACGTGGCGGACATCTTGGCTCCAGCACGTGGATGTGGATGGAGAAGCCAAGTCGTGCTCGCGTGGTCCATGGGAACGAAAACGCCTGGCGCTGCGGCAGGATGGAAGCAAGCACGCCCGCACGGTGTGTATATACGTATATACGTATAGGCATATATACACAACACACAAACATATGATACATGTTATATACGTACACAGCCACAATCGTTATATACGTACAGGTATATCATACGCGTGGCATATACGCAGCCACTCGCGTGTCACGCGTACAGACATGCATGCATATGTGTTAAATATACATGCATTACGTGTTAAATGTACATTCACAGACATCACACAGGTAACATACATACAAACATGTGCACGCATACGCACACTATATACATATATAGATGCACACCTATATACATGCACGTATTATAAGCACGCACGCTATGAACACACTTATATACACGTATATGTGTGCACACTTTATGCATATATTTATATACACATACATTATATATACGTACATTTTATATATATACGTATATGGATACACTTATATACACACGCTTAGGTATGCACACATGTACATACCCACGCACACATATACATATGTGCACGCCCATCATTATATACACACATCGTTACATACACACATACGCATGCTCACACATATATATACATGCATATATATGCATGCACACGTATAGACACATACATACTGTATTTACACACACATATATGCATGCACACATTATATACACACAGATACACGCATATTGTATACAAACAGGCATTATACGCACACGTATTTTATACATAAATGTTATATACATGCACACATATATAGATGCATATATATACATACACGCACATGCTATACACATATGTACCTACGCATACAGACACTATATACACAGCAGCACAATATATACGCACACGTATATTGTTATATACGCATCTGTACAGGCACGTACGCTATACGTAGATCCATTACAACGTGGGTGTATATACGTGTGCGAGGAAGAGGAGGAGGAAGGGGGCAGAGGGAGCAGCGGCGGCCGCCGGACGTCCTGCTCGGAGCCGCCTGCCGCTGCAAAACCGCTCCCGGTAATTAAGAGGCGTTATTAATTTCCACTGGAAACAAAGGGAGAGCCGCCCGCGAGGGTCTGCCAAGCAGGAAGGAGCGAAACGAAATCCTCCTCGGCGGGGAGGACGGGGCCGGAGCGCCGCCCTCGGCCGCCGGCAACGATCCCGCTCCCTGCGCCGTCGTACCGCGAGCTTCCTCGTCGTACCGCGAGCTTCCTCGTCTTCCCTTCTGCGTCCGACTGCCGAAGCATCGCTTTCTGCTGGCTGCGTTAAAGAAAGCTGCGTCTGGATGCTTCTGATCGGGGTGGGGGGGTGTCCTCAAGGATAGGGGAAAGCCGGTTGCTCTCGTCCAAAAAAGCTGTTTCGAGGCTCCCCCCGCCCCCCCCCCCCCCCCCCAAAAAAAAAAAGTGTTTTGAGTCTCCCCCAAAAAGGTGTTTCCAGGCTCCTCCCCAAGAAAGGTGGTTTGAGTCTCCCCAAAAAAGGTGTTTCGAGGCTCCTCCCCAAAAAAGGTGTTTTGAGGCTCCCCCAAAAAGGTGTTTCGAGGCTCCTTCCCAAAAAAAGGTGTTTTGAGTCTCCCCTAAAAAAGTTTCGAGGCTCCTCCCCAAAAAAGGTGTTTCGAGACTCCCCCAAAAAAGAGTTTCGAGGCTCCTCCCCAAAAAAGGTGTTTCGAGGCTCCTTCCCCAAAAAAAAGGTGTTTTGAGGCTCCTCCCCCAAAAAGGTGTTTTGAGTCTCCCCCAAAAAGGTGTTTTGAGGCTCCTCCCCAAAAAAGGTGGTTTGAGTCTCCCCCAAAAAGGTGTTTCGAGGCTCCTCCCCAAAAAAGGTGTTTCAAGGCTCCTCCCCAAAAAAAGGTGTTTCAAGGCTCCTCCCCAAAAAAGGTGTTTCAAGGCTCCTCCCCAAAAAAAGGTGTTTCGAGTCTCCCCCAAAAAAGAGTTTTGAGGCTCCTCCCCAAAAAAGGTGTTTCGAGTCTCCCCCAAAAAGGTGTTTCGAGGCTCCTTCCCCAAAAAAAAGGTGTTTCGAGGCTCCTCCCCAAAAAAAGGTGTTTCGAGGCTCCTTCCCCAAAAAAAAGGTGTTTCGAGGCTCCTCCCCAAAAAAAGGTGTTTTGAGTCTCCCCCAAAAAGGTGTTTCGAGGCTCCTCCCAAAAAAAGGTGTTTCGAGACTCCCCCAAAAAGGTGTTTCGAGGCTCCTCCCCAAAAAAGGTGTTTTGAGTCTCCCCCAAAAAGGTGTTTCGAGGCTCCTCCCCAAAAAAGGTGTTTCGAGGCTCCCCCAAAAAGGTGTTTCGAGGCTCCTTCCCCAAAAAAAAGGTGTTTTGAGTCTCCCCCAAAAAGGTGTTTTGAGGCTCCTCCCCAAAAAAGGTGTTTCGAGGCTCCCCCAAAAAGGTGTTTCGAGGCTCCTTCCCCAAAAAAAAGGTGTTTCGAGGCTCCTCCCCAAAAAAGGTGTTTCGAGGCTCCCCGAAATACGCACATAGGCAGAAAGTTCCCTTGCGGTGACGCTGGATGCCGTGGTGTGGGACACGCCGAGAGGAGCGTGGGAAGAGGCCGCGCTGACGCGACCGGGTTCCCAGCCAGCGGGTTTGGCTTTATAACTGGGGATTTTGGGTTTATGACTGGGTTTTTTGGGTTTATAACTGTGTTTTTGGGTTTATGACTGGGGTTTTTGGGTTTATAACTGGGGTTTTGGGTTTATAACTGGGGTTTTTTGGGTTTATAACTGGGGTTTTTTGGGTTTATAACTTTTTTGGGGGTTTATAACTGGGTTTTTTGGGTTTATAACTGGGGGTTTTGGGTTTATAACTGGGCTTTTTGGGTTTATAACTGGGGTTTTTAGGTTTATAACTGGGTTTTTGGGATTTATAACTGGGTTTTTTGGGTTTATAACTGGGGTTTTTGGGTTTATGACTGGGGTTTTGGGGTTTATAACTGGGGTTTTGGGGTTTATAACTGGGGGTTTTTTGGGTTTATAACTGGTTTTTTGGGGTTTATAACTGGGGTTTTTTGGGTTTATAACTGTTTTTTTGGGGTTTATAACTGTTTTGGGCGTTTATAACTGGGGTTTTTGGGTTTATAACTGGGGTTGTTAGGTTTATAACTGGGTTTTTGGGATTTATAACTGGTTTTTTTGGGTTTATAACTGGGTTTTTTTGGGTTTATAGCTGGGTTTTTTGGGTTTATGACTGGGGTTTTTGGGTTTATGACTGGGGATTTTGGGCTTATAACTGGGGATTTTGGGCTTATAACTGGGGATTTTGGGCTTATAACGGGTTTTGGGGTTTATAACTGGGTTTTTTTGGTTTATAACTGGGTTTTTTGGGGTTTATAACTGGGTTTTTTGGGTTAATAACTGGGGTTTTTGGGTTAATAACTGGGGTTTTTGGGTTTATAACTGGGTTTTTTGGGTTTATAACTGGGGTTTTGGGGTTTATAACTGGGGCTTTTGGGTTTATAACTGGGTTTTTTGGGTTTATAACTGGGGTTTTTTGGGTTTATAACTGTTTTTTTGGGGTTTATAACTTTTGGGGGTTTATAACTGGGTTTTTTGGGTTTATGACTGGGTTTTTTGGGTTTATGACTGGGGTTTTTTGGGTTTATAACTGTTTTTTTGGGGTTTATAACTGGGGTTTTTGGGTTTATAACTGGGGTTTTTGGGTTTATAACTGGGTTTTTTGGGGGTTTATAACTGGGGTTTTTGAGTTTATAACTGGGGTTTTTGGGTTTATGACTGGGGTTTTTGTGTTTATGACTGGGTTTTTTGTGTTTATAACTGGGGGTTTGGGGTTTATAAGTGGGGTTTTTTGGGTTTATAAGTGGGGGTTTTTTTGTTTATAAGTGGGGTTTTTTGGGTTTATGACTGGGGTTTTTGGGTTTATAACTGGGGTTTTGGGTTTATAACTGGGTTTTTTGGGTTTATAACTTTTTTTGGGGTTTATAACTGGGATTTTTGGGTTTATAACTGGGGTTTTTGGGGTTTATAACTGGGCTTTTTGGCTTTATAACTGGGCTTTTTGGCTTTATAACTGGGGTTTTTGGGGTTTATAACTGGGGTTTTTGGGGTTTATAACTGGGGTTTTTTGGGTTTATGACTGGGTTTTTTGGGTTTATAACTGGGGTTTTGGGGTTTATAACTGTTTTTTGCGGGTTTATAACTGGGGTTTTTGGGTTTATGACTGGGGTTTTTGGGTTTATGACGGGTTTTTGGGTTATAACTGGGGTTTTGGGGTTTATAACTGGGTTTTTTGGGTTTATAACTGGGGTTTTTGGGTTTATAACTGTTTTTTTGGGGTTTATGACTGGGTTTTTTGTGTTTATAACTGGGTTTTTGGGGTTTATAACTGGGGGTTTGGGTTTATAACTGGGGGTTTGGGTTTATAACTGGGTTTTTTGGGTTTATAACTGGGGGTTTGGGGTTTATAACTGGTTTTTTTGGGTTTATAACTGGGGTTTTTGGGTTTATAACTGGGGTTTTTTGGGTTTATAACTGGGGTTTTTGGCTTTATAACTGGGGTTTTTGGCTTTATAGCTGGGGTTTTTGGGTTTATAACTGGTTTTTTGGGGTTTATGACTGGGTTTTTTGGGTTTATAACTGGGGTTTTTTGGGTTTATAACTGGGGTTTTTGGGTTTATAACTGGGGGTTTGGGTTTATAACTGGGTTTTTTGGGTTTATAACTGGGGGTTTGGGGTTTATAACTGGGGTTTTTTGGGTTTATAACTGGGGTTTTTGGCTTTATAACTGGGGTTTTTGGGGTTTATAACTGGGGTTTTTGGCTTTATAACTGGGGTTTTTGGCTTTATAGCTGGGGTTTTTAGGCTTATAACTGGGGTTTTTTGGGTTTATGACTGGGGTTTTTTGGGTTTATAACTGGGTTTTTGGGGTTTATAACTGGGGTTTTTGGGTTTATAACTGGGGTTTTTGGGTTTCCAGCCGGCGTTTTCGGCGTTCACTTCCTGTGCTGTATTTTAGCACGTCCCCTTTTCCAGGGGAAGCCGAGGGTCGCGGCCAGACAGCGGATGCTGCCGCTAAAAGGGGTGCTCGGCATTTGCATTGCTCCCCCTTAATTTTGCGGATTTATTTTTTAAGTCGCGGTTTCGTCTTCGTTTTGCCGACGGGATGGTGCGCGGTGGCAGGTACCGCCTTGCCCGGACTGGAGGAACGTTTGGGTTTCCACCTTTGCTTTGGTGACGCGTTACGGGCTTTGGTTGCTCGTTCCTTGAAGTCGAGTAGCAAAATCCTGATCGTAGAATCATGGAACGGGTTGGGTTGGGTTGGGAGAGCTCTTCAAAGATCCATGAGTAGGGACATCTGCCACTAGATCAGGTCGCTCATCCATAGAGTCATAGAATCACAGAAGCGTTTGGGTTGAAGGGACCTTCAGCGATCATCTAGTCCAACCCCCCTGCCACGGGCAGGGACATCTTCAACTACGTGAGGTTGCTCCAAGCACTGTCTATGGAGTCGTAGAAGGGTTTGGGTTGGAAGAACCTTCAAAGACCACCCAGTCCAACCCCCTGCGTGGGCAGGGACATCTCCCGCTAGATCAGGTCGCTCCAAGCCCCGGCCAACCTGACCTTGAACGCTTCCCATGATGGGCCATCCAGAACTTCTCTGGGCAACCCGTGCCAGTGTCTCACCACCCTCGTGGTACAACGTCTCCTCCTTACGTCCAACCGAAACCTCCCCTCTGTCAGGTCAAAACCGTTGTCCCTCGTCCTGTCACTGCAGACCCTGCTAAAAGTCTCTCTCCATCTTATAAGCCCCTTTATATAGGGAAAGGCCACCAGGAGGTCTCTCTTTAGTATGTCCATGTCCCTCTCGTACTGGGGAGCCCAGCGCTGGACCCAGCACTCCAGGTGTGTCCTCACCAGCATTGAGCAGAGGAGAAGGATCACCTCCCTCCACCTGCTGACAACACCTTGTCTAATACTGCCCAGGCCACTGTTGCAATGAGCTTCTGGCTCGTGGTCAACTTGGTGTCCACCAAGACCCCCGGGTCCTTCTCTGCCGAGATGCTTTCCGGCCGGGTTGTTCCTCCCCAGGGGCAGGACTTTGCACTTCTCCTTGTTGAACTTCATGAGGTTCCCGTCAGCCCATTTCTCCAGCCTGGCGAAGTCCCTTTGGCTAGCAGCACGACCCTCTGGGCTATCAGCCTCTCCTCCCGCTTTGGTGTCATCTGCAAACTTGCCGAGGGTACGTCTGCCCCATCGTCCAGGTCGTTCATGAAGGTGTCAGATGGGACCGGACCCAGGATTGACCCCTGGGCTATGCCGCTGGGCGCCGGCCTCCAACTGGGCTTTGCTGGTCACCACCCCTTGGACCTGAACCTTCAGCCGGTCTTCAACCCACCTCACCCTCTGCTCATCATCAGCTTCTCCAGGAGAATCTGGAGATGGAGTCAGAGGTCCTACTGAAGCCCAGGCAGACACCGTCCACTGCTCTCCCCTCGTCTTCCAGACCACTTCATCCTAGAAGTTCACCGCGTTGGGTGAACTTCTTCCCCTTGGTGAAGTCCCATTGGGTTCTCCCATTTTCTGGTCGTTCCCTTCTGCACCCGGAGACGTTTTTTCAGCTAAAGACTGCCAAAAATGCCTATTTTACTGCCAAAATTGCCTATTTTACTGCCAAAAATACCTATTTTACTGCCAAAAATGCCGCAGTAAACAGGCACCGCTGTTTAATTTTCCACCTCAGCCGTGACATCCACCAGGCTCCACCTTAGATGTTGGCGAGCGACGACGTTTGGGCTGAAATCCGTCAGCTTTGCAAAGCCTTCGGTCAGGTTTAAGGTCCCGTGGCGGGGAAGGGAGCGTTGGGAGAAGTGGTTTCCCTGTCCGTAACCGCCGGCTCCGCCTCTCTCTTCAATAAATACGTTATTCGTGATGATAATAATTCATTTGAATAAATAATAACCGCAGCCCGCTTGGATAAGTGTCTTATAATAATGATAATAATATATAATACAACATGCATTGGAATAAATAATAATGCGTTGGGATAAATAACATTGGAATAAATAATAAATATCATTTGGAATAAATCAATCATTGGAATAAATATTTAATTTGGAATAATTAATTGGAATGTTGGAATATTCCAATTATTGGAATATTTTTGCCCCATCAAATAATTGGAATATTGGAATAATTGGAATATCCAGTTATCCAATATCCAGTTATTGGAATATTCAAATTATTGGAATACTCCAATTATTGGAATACTCCAATTATTGGAATACTCCAGTTATTGGAATATTCCAATTATTGGAATACTCCAGTTATTGGAATATTCCAATTATTGGAATACTCCAGTTATTGGAATATTCCAATTATTGGAATACTCCAATTATTGGAATATTCCAGTTATTGGAATATTCCAATTATTGGAATAATCCAATTGGAATATTGGAATAATTGGAATAATTAATTTGGAATATTTAATATTGGAACAAATATTCCAAATCATTGGAATAAATAAGAAATTACACGAATAAATAGCAATCCACCGGAACCGGCACGTTATCCGGGTCTCGTGGCTCTCGGTGAGGACGCCGCGGAGGCGGCAGCGTCTCCGGGAGGGTTTTTTCCCCCCCGCCCCGGCTCCCGTTGGATCTGGCCCAGCCGGGAATTCAGCCCGGCAAAGCGGTCGCCGCGTTTTAGGCTTTATCCGTGGGCTACGCTGGGACATCTGCCAGATACGGATCTCTCGCGTACCTACGCGGCTCGGTCGGCCGAGGAGCGGCGGGAGTTTGTCGGGGCCGCGGCTTTCCCCGTCGGATCGGTTTTGTGCCGCTCCCCGCCAAAATAACTGGGTTTTGGCTGCCGCTATCCTTCGCCGTGTCCAGGTTTTAAGAGCGGCCTCCGCACCTTTCCTGTCTCGGCGGTAACGGGTCGGACTTGCGGATCGAAGCGGTTAAATAAACGAGCGGATTTGGGGTATTCGCCTCAACTCCGCTCCCGCTTTCTCCCGCAGAAACCAAAGCCCAAACCTCGGCCGTCCATCACGAAGACGACGTGGGAAAGCAACTATTTTGGGGTGCCTTTGACCAACGTAGTGACTCCGGAGAAACCCATCCCCGTCTTTATCGAGAGATGCATCGAGTACATCGAAGCAACGGGTAAGAGCGACCGCCCGCGGAGCTTTCTGCCCGGGGGGGAAGGTCTCTCGTCGCAGGCTTGGAGCACGACGGCGACGCGCGGGGAGGTTTTATCGGCGTCGCGAGCTGGCGTCGCCGTGGTTTTTCTGGGAAGGCGGAAAATTCTACCCCGGATCCTTTTTTTTCTTACCCGGCAAAACGAGCGTGCCCGGAGAAACGCCGGCCTCGCGTGTTTGCTCTTCCCACCCCGGCCTCGGAGGCGAAGGGCTGAAATAAATCAGGCGAACTCCGGCTGCCTTCGGGTGGGACGGTTTTTTGGGGATCCACCTCGCACCTCCCAGCGGTTGATGTCGGCGGGTACGGCGTGAAGTTTGCAACCTCTGCCAGCCCTAATTAACACCGAAAATAAGCTCCAGGGTTTTTTTCCTGACGCCTTTTTCCCTCGTCAGGCTCTTGCTCTGGGTAGCTGCAACGGGGAGATGGGGCAGCGGCTGCTTCCCCTTTCTCCGGCGTTTATTTTTGCCCATGGCAAACCGTGAGCCGACGCCGCTGCCGCATCCGAGAAAAAAAACGGCCGGTGCCGCTTTTCCCCCACTGCGCACTGAAAAAAAAAATATATATATATTATTTGGGTGAAGATTCCTTGCAGGAGGGACGTCGGTGTCGTCGCAGCGTGCTGTAATTTGAATTAATCCTTAACGCTTTAAACGGGCACAAAGCGACGCCAGGAGTTGAACGTTACCCTGGGGATAAATCACCTAAAATCGAGGTTGAGGTTTGAAGGAGTCGTGTAAAAAAAAAAAAAATATATATATATATATATATATTTACGACGGGGGGTAAAAAGATAAATCCGGGTGAGAAATTCTGCGTGGAGTTCCGGGCGGGTTGGTTTGACGTTAATTTGCTGTAACTCCTAATTTTTGAATTAAAAAAAAATATATATATCTCTCTGCAGGGCGCTGGGTTTAAAAGGTTAAAAATAATAAATGGGGGAACTTCCCCCCCGATTAGGACGCGATCGCGGGCCGGGTTTAAAGTCGGATTTCCCGGAGGAGCGGGATTTCGCGGAGGGGTGGGGATTTGGGGTCTCATTGCTTCCAGGCTTTGGGGAGCGAACGAGACGTATGGATTTTAATGCCTCTAAAGAGCTTATAGGGGGGTTGTCCCTAAAGCCCCCCCCCTCCCCGTTTGCCCGTGCCCCCCTTGCACCGACATCTCCTCTTTTTCCTCGCCAGGGCTGAGCACCGAAGGCATCTATCGCGTCAGCGGCAACAAGTCGGAGATGGAGAGCCTGCAGCGGCAGTTCGACCAGGGTAACCTCCGCGGCCCAGATTCTTCCTTTCTCGCCCCAAAACTCGAGGGGAAACCCGCGCCCGCCCCCGCCGCCATTTTTAGGATGAAAACACGTTTGGACGCCCTTAACCCCTGTGGTTTTTATAACCCCGACGAGGCCGACGCGCCCGTCGCGGCCGCGTTGCCCCGTTCCATCCCAATGAGCGACGCCCGGCACCGGGACTCTCCGGTCCCCGCGGTTTTTTGGGTGTTTTATCCATTTTCGTGCCGCCGGCTCAGCTGCTGGGCGTCGGGCTTTGGCTCCTCTTTGAAACGGAGATTCGGGCCCGCGGTTGGAGGCGGTTTTTCCGCCGAGCCGCAGCATGGCGAACCCCCCCCCCCCGTCGGCTTCCCGCACCCCTCGGCGCTTTGGGGTGCGACGGCGAGCCTGGGGGTGTAACCCCGAGACTTTCTCCTTGCAGATCACGGGCTGGACCTGGCTGAGAAGGATTTCACCGTCAACACCGTGGCCGGAGCCATGAAGAGTTTCTTCTCCGAGCTGCCCGAGCCCCTGGTCCCCTACACCATGCAGGTTGAGCTGGTGGAAGCCCACAGTGAGTATCGCCCGGGGGGCCCCAACCCTCCTCCCACCCCAGCCCAGCCCGTCTCCTTATTAATTCACACCATACCGGCTCGTTTGCGGGCACGTCTCGTTAATTCGTCTCATAAAACCCCATTTGCGGGCACGTCTCCTTATTAATTCACGCCCTCCGAGCCTGTTTCTGGCCCCGGCATCGCCGCTCGGCGCCGCGCTGTGCCCGTGAGCGGCGCGGGTTTTTGCCGGGTTTATTTTCCGGAAGAGCGACGAGCCGCTCAACTTGGCGGCCCAAAAATCCACCCCAAAAATGAGGAGGGATCCCGCGGCGGGACGCGGTGCTGCGATGCCCGGCGAGCGTTTCTCTGCGGCGGCAGCCCCCCCGACTCCGCTTTTCCTCCCGGCAGAAATCAACGACCGGGAGCAGAAACTCCACGCGCTGAAGGAAGTGCTGAGGAAGTTTCCCAAGGAGAACTACGAGGTCTTCAAATACGTCATCGGGCACTTGAACAAGTACGTAGCGGGGGTTCCCGGGACGTGGGGAGGGCTCTGGGGCACCCCAAATCCCCCTCGGTGCCGGGATCGGGGGTCGCCTCCGCAGCCGGATGGTGTCGAGGCAACCGGGGTCCCTGACGGCGTCTGGCCGGCATCGTCTTGTCCCCTCTCTCCCGCCGCAGGGTCAGCCACAACCACCGGGTGAACCTGATGACCAGCGAGAACCTCTCCATCTGCTTCTGGCCCACCCTGATGAGACCCGACTTCAGCACGATGGACGCCCTGACGGCCACCCGCACCTACCAGACAATCATCGAACTCTTCATCCAGCAGTGCCCCTTCTTTTTCTACAACCGGCCCATCCTCGAGCCCCCCAGCGCCGCTCCCGGTTCGCCATCCGCCGCCCCCCCCGGCGCCCCCTTCCTCCCCGCCACGCCGGGCACGGCTCAACCGTCGCCTCCCCGGACCCCTCCGCCGTCGCCGCAGTCGCCCGTCCAGCCGCTCCTCCCGGCCCAGCTCCACGCGGAGCAGCACACGCTGTGAGCTGGCGCCGCGAAACGAAACGAAACAAACCAACAAAAACCAACCGGAAAAAAAAAAACAACAAAAAAACAAAAAAACAAACCACAAGAATCTTGGTCTGGTCTGGGGCGCCCGGCGGAGACGGGGAAGCGAGCGCCGGGCTTGGGCTCGCCCTCTCCCGCCCCGGCGCAGACTTGGGCACGGCGGGAGCGTGCCGGGGCGGTCGGACTGGGGGCCCCGGGAGGATTTTTTCCCCACCTTTCGGTTTGGGCGGGGGGGGGGGGGTTGAGGAGCGGATCCGGCGCCCGCGGGACGGTGGGGCTGAGCCGGCGGACCCCCGCACCGGGGCGCTCAGCAGATCGGACGCTTCTCCGGCTGCCCCTGGACTTTTCGGCTCGGCCCCGGCGCTGCCAAACCCCCTCGCGACCCACGGGACGCAGCCGGCGGCTCGCCCGGAGCCGTCTGAAGCTCATCCGGCGTGGCCCAGGGCTCATCCGGCACGGTCCCAGCTCGCCCAGCATGGTCCAGCACGGCCCTGGGCTCGGCCCAGGTGCTGCGGTGGAGCCCGAGGCTCATCCGGTGCGGTCCGGCACAGCCCCAGGCTTGTTCGATGCAGCCCACGGTTCACCCAACGTGGTCCAGCGTGGCCCGAGGCTCACCCAACGTGGTCCAGCTTAGCCCAAGGCTCGTCCAACGTGGTCCAGCTTAGCCCAAGGCTCCTTCGCTGTGGTCCAGCATGGCCTGAGGCTCATCTGACGTGGTCCAGCTCAGCCCAAGGGCTCATCTGACATGGTCCAGCATGGCCCAGAGCTCATCCGACATGGTCCAGCTTAGGCCAAAGTTCATCCAACGTGGTCCAGCATAGCCCAAGGCTCATCTGATGTGGCCCAGTGGCCCAAAGCTCATCCTACGTGGTCCAGCATAGCCCAAGGCTCATCTGATGTGGCCCAGTGGCCCAAAGCTCATCCTACGTGGTCCAGCACGGTCCGAGGCTCATCCAACATGGTCCAGCGTAGCCCAAGGCTCATCTGATGTGGCCCAAAGCTCACCCAACATGGTCCAACGTGGCCCGAGGCTCATCCAACATGGTCCGGCTTAGCCCAAGGCTCATCTGATGTGGCCCAGTGGCCCAAAGCTCATCCTACGTGGTCCAGCTCAGCCCAAGGCTCATCTGATGTGGCCCAAAGCTCATCCTACGTGGTCCAGCGTGGCCCGAGGCTCATCCACCGTGGTCCAGCTCAGCCCAAGGCCCATCCAACATGGTCCAACTTAGCCCAAGGCTCATCTGATGTGGCCCAGTGGCCCAAAGCTCATCCTACGTGGTCCAGCTCAGCCCAAGGCTCATCTGATGTGGCCCAAAGCTCATCCTACGTGGTCCAGCGTGGCCCGAGGCTCATCCACCGTGGTCCAGCTCAGCCCAAGGCCCATCCAACATGGTCCAACTTAGCCCAAGGCTCATCTGATGTGGCCCAGTGGCCCAAAGCTCATCCTACGTGGTCCAGCTCAGCCCAAGGCTCATCTGATGTGGCCCAAAGCTCATCCTACGTGGTCCAGCGTGGCCCGAGGCTCATCCACCGTGGTCCAGCTCAGCCCAAGGCCCATCCAACATGGTCCAACTTAGCCCAAGGCTCATCTGATGTGGCCCAGTGGCCCAAAGCTCGTCCTACGTGGTCCAGCATGGCCCGAGGCTCATCCACCGTGGTCCAGCTCAGCCCAAGGCTTCTCCGGCGCAGCCCGAGGTTCACCTGAGGTGCTCCAGCGCGGCCCGAGGCTCGTCCGACGCCTCCCGGCCTCACCCGACGCGTCCCAAGACTCATCCGAGATGACCCCCGGGCTCATCCACCGCCGCCCGGCGCGTCCCGGGAGTCGTCCGACGAATCCCAGGACCTCTCTGGGGGCCCCCCCTTTCCACCCACCCCCCAAAAAGCCTTCGCGGGTGCTCGGCGGTGCCTTTTGGCCGCGACCCTCCCCCACCATTTCCGCCCCTCCCCAGGGATTTTGGCATTAAGCACTTACCGGAGGGGGGAGGGGGGAGGGGGGGGGGTTGGGCCCGCTGCTCCCCTCCCCCACACCCCGTTTTTGGCTGGATTTGGGGTTTTTCTACGGAAAAGCCGGCGCTGATTTTGGGGTCGGGCCCGACGGGTTGGGCTTTGGGGAAGAAAAGCCGGAATTTGGCTGCGACGAAGACACCTGGGGATGGGGGTTGGGTGCCTTGGGGGATGGGGGTGCCCTGGGGGGATGGGGGGGGCTCGGACGCCGGGATCCCCCAGGAAAAAGGGGGGGCTCAGACCCCCCCCCCCTCCTCCTCCCAGTACCGGGGTGGTTTTAAACTGGATTTTCACGGTACCACTGGGAGAGCAACGGGGAAGGCTCCCGCCGCCCCTCCTGGGTCTCTTCGCACTTTAAGACGCCCCAAATTTCCCCCCCCCTCCGGTGACAAAAACAGCCTAAATCCCCCCAAAAAACACCCGCTCCCCCCCCCCCCCGGGGGTGGGGCTCCTCCGGCCCACGGAAACCCTCAAAAAGGGCTTTTTTCCCCCCAATTTCTCCAGTCTCGTGCTTTAAATCAAAAGTGTTGGTGTAAATAGAATAGCGGCCGCCGGCTTCGTTTTTGGGTTTTTTTTTTTTAATATTTTTATTTTTCATCAAACTGGCCCCCCCCCCCCCCCAAAAAAAACCCCGAAAAGAAGAAAAAACCCCAGAAAAGTAAAACAAAAATTAAAAAAAAAAAACAAAAACAACCCAATTCTCGCCCGGAGAGGGGGGTTTTGCCGTTAAAAAGCGGGTTTTGGTGCCTTTCGGCACGGCCGGAGGGGCTTTTGGGGGCGGGGGGGGGGGGGGGGGGGGTTTGGTTTTATTTTTTTGGGTGCTGGCGAAGGGCTGGGGGAAAAAAAAGGCAAAATCGGGCAAAACTCAACCCGGGAGCTGGACGTGGCGCTGCTTCTCCCCCCAAAAACGGGGCAAAACACTACGTTTTCACCATTTTCCCCCTTCCCCGCCGCCGCATCTTCCTCCTCCTCCTCCTCCTCCTCGCCCGCCGCGGTTTTGGGACAGAACACCCGATTTTGGGGATTTTTTATTTTTTTTTTTCCCCCCACCCCCGTCGTATTTAGGTTTTCTTTTTATTTTTTTCGGGTAACACCGCGACACGATAGCGACGTCGTATCGCAAAAATAGTCGGTTTTTTCGTTGCAAGCAGGACGTAAATTATTGTTGAAATAACGCAAAAAAAAAAAAAGCGCCTTTTTTTTTCCCCCCCCCGTATATTAAAAAAAAAAACCACCCCCCCCCCAAAAAAAAAAAAACCTCACCCCAAGCCCCGTTTGAAGCGATTCCTCCGCAAAACGCAACAAAAATAGGGAATTTTGGGGGCGAAGGGGTCGGCCGTTGTATTTTTAGGGTCTAACAAACCTTCCCCCCCCCCCCCCCCCCCCCCCCCCCCCCCCCCCCCACCCCCCCCCCCCCCCCCCCCCCGTAGTTCTTGGTGATAGACGTCGCCTTTTTCTGCTTCTTTTAAGGACGTTTTTAACAATTTGTGTATTTTCCAGGGCCGATGCGATTTAGTGCATGAAAAAAAACAAAACAAAACAAAAAAAAACAACAAAAAAAAAGAAGTTTTAAAGGCTCGGGTTGAAAAGAGGAAAGAAAAGAAAAAAAAGAAGAAAAAAAAAAAAAAAGAAGGAAGAGAAGGAAAAAAAAAAAAAGAATACGAGTGGTGGCGGCGCCGCGGGGGGAAGGGAAGGGGGGCGTCGGGCACGGCAAACTGGGAACCAGTTGGAAACTGGGCTTCGCGGACCGGGAACGGGCAGCGAACTGGGAGCTGGGCACTGCAGACCCGGAACCAGTTGGAAACTGGGCTTCGCGGACTGGGAACGGGCAGCGAACTGGGAACCAGTTGCAAACTGGGGGTTGGGAAGGGGGGAACCAGTTGCAAACTGGGCTTCGCGGAGTGGGAACCAGTTGCAGACTGGGCTTCACGGACCGGGAACGGGCAGCGAACTGGGAACTGGGTACTGCAGACCCGGAACCAGTTGGAAACTGGGCTTCGCGGACTGGGAACGGGCAGCGAACTGGGAACCAGTTGCAAACTGGGGGTTCGGAAGGGGGGAACCAGTTGCAGACCAGTTGCAAACTGGGCTTCGCGGACCGGGAACGGGCAGCAAACTGGGAACTGGGCACTGCAGACCCGGAACCAGTTGGAAACTGGGCTTCGCGGACTGGGAACGGGCAGTGAACTGGGAACCAGTTGCAAACTGGGGGTTGGGAAGGGGGGAACCAGTTGCAGACCAGTTGCAAACTGGGCTTCGCGACTGGGAACAGGCAGCGAACTGGGCTTCATGGACTGGGAACCAGTTGGAAACTGGGCTTCGCGGACTGGGAACGGGCAGCGAACTGGGAACTGGGCACTGCAGACCCGGAACCAGTTGGAAACTGGGCTTCGCGGACTGGGAACGGGCAGCGAACTGGGAACCAGTTGCAAACTGGGGGTTGGGAAGCCTGGAAACCAGTTGCAGACCAGTTGCAAACTGGGCTTCGCGGACTGGGAACCAGTTGCAAACTGGGCTTCACAGACTGGGAACGGGCAGCAAACTGGGAGCTGGGCACTGCAGACTGGGAACCAGTTGCAAACTGGCCTTCGCGGACTGGGAACGGGCAGCGAACTGGGAACTGGGCACTGCAGACTGGGAACCAGTTGCAAACTGGGGGTTCGGAAGTGGGGAAACCAATTGCAGACCAGTTGCAAACTGGGCTTCACACACTGGGAACGGGCAGCGAACTGGGAACTGGGCACTGCAGACTGGGAACCAGTTGCAAACTGGGCTTCGTGGACTGGGAACCAGTTGCAAACTGGGCTTCGTGGACTGGAACGGGCAGCAAACTGGGAACCAGTTGCAAACTGGGGGCTGGGAAGCATGGGAAACCAGTTGCAGACCAGTTGCAAACTGGGCTTCATGGACTGGGAACGGGCAGCAAACTGGGAACCAGTGGTGAAGTGGAAACGAGCAGCCGCAAACTGGGAACTGGGCACCGCAGACCGGGAACCAGTTACAAACTGGGCTTCGCGGACTGGGAACGGGCAGCGAACTGGGAACCAGTTGCAAACTGGGGTTTGCAGCCTGGGGAGACCCTACAAACTGGGAACCGGCGGCAGCCCGGCCTGTGGCAGACCGGGCAAAGCCCATTTTGGGGTGAATCGGTGGGGAATTTGGGCAAATCGGCTGCAGACTGGAGGGGTTTTGCCTCTTCCCGGGCTCCCTGCGAATGATTTGGGGAGAAATTGGGGCTTTTTGCACCTTTTTTATTTCCCAGCCCCTCTCCCCCGCCCCGTTTCCCCGCGCCGTCGGCGGGAGCCGCAAAAACCGGGGCCGAAAAACGCCCGTTTCCGGCACGGTGCCCCCGATAAACGGTAATTTTTTTTTTTTAAATAAAAATCCCCCCGGAACGGAGCCACGCGGAGGCGAATTTTGCTCAAAAAAACAAAAAAAAAACCAAAAAAACCCCAAAAAAACCCAAACTGCCCCCGTTTTTCGCGGCGGGAACCAGGGCGCAGACGCGGGGGGTGCAGCCGACGCCCCGGGAGGGCGCTGAGCCCCCCCCCCCCCGGTGAGTGAATAAATACAAAGCGGCCAAAATTGGGGGGTTTTGCAGAAAAACAGCGGCTGGGGGGGGCGGGGGGGAGCTTTAATTGGATTTTAATCCACCCCCCCCCGGGTG
>NW_027445630.1:634178-685245 GCF_035582795.1 Mycteria americana | reverse complement strand
GGACGTGGGGATGGGGGTGATGGGGACGTGGGGATGGGGACAGGGTGATGGGGGTGATGGAGACGTGGGGATGGGGACGTGGGGATGGGGGTGATGGGGACGTGGGGATGGGGGTGATGGGGACGTGGAGATGGGGACACAGGGATGGGGACGTGGGGATGGGGACAGGGTGATGGGGGTGATGGGGACGTGGGGATGGGGACGTGGGGATGGGGGTGATGGGGACGTGGGGATGGGGACAGGGTGATGGGGGTGATGGAGACGTGGGGATGGGGACGTGGGATGGGGGTGATGGGGACGTGGGGATGGGGGTGATGGGGACGTGGAGATGGGGACACAGGGATGGGGACGTGGGGATGGGGACAGGGTGATGGGGGTGATGGGGACGTGGGGATGGGAGGCATGGGGGTGATGGAGATGTGGAGATGGGGACACAGGGATGGGGACATGGGGATGGGGGTGATGGGGACACAGGGATGGGGACATGGGGTTGGGGGTGATGGGGGCACGGGGATGGGGATGGGGGGGATGGGGACGTGGAGATGGGGACACAGGCATGGGGACAGGGTGATGGGGGTGATGGGGACGTGGGGATGGGGGTGATGGGGACGTGGAGATGGGGATGTGGGGATAGGGACAGGGTGATGGGGGTGATGGGGACACAGGGATAGGGGTGATGGAGACGTGGAGATGGGGATGTGGGGATGGGGACAGGGTGATGGGGGTGATGGGGATGTGGGGATGGGGGTGATGGGGACACAGGGATGGGGACACAGGGATGGGGACAGGGTGATGGGGGTGATGGGGACGTGGGGATGGGGGTGATGGAGACGTGGGGATGGGGATGTGGGGATGGGGACAGGGTGATGGGGGTGATGGGGATGTGGGGATGGGGGTGATGGAGATGTGGAGATGGGGACACAGGGATGGGGACAGGGTGATGGGGGTGATGGAGACGTAGGGATGGGGGTGATGGGGACGTGGGGATGGGGACGTGGGGATGGGGACAGGGTGATGGGGGTGATGGGGACGTAGGGATGGGGACGTGGGGATGGAGACAGGGTGATGGGGGTGATGGGGACGTGGGGATGGGGGTGATGGAGACGTGGAGATGGGGACACAGGGATGGGGACAGGGTGATGGGGGTGATGGGGACGTGGGGATGGGGGTGATGGAGACGTGGAGATGGGGACAGGGTGATGGGGACATGAGGATGGGGACACGGGGCTGTGTGGGATGGGGACAGGGGGATGGGGACAGGGGGACGGGGACAGGGGGTCTGGCCCGCCCAGGGACAGGGGGACCTGGACCAGGCTGGAGCCACGGGCAGCGGCGGGGACCTGGGGTGCTCCAGGGGGACCCGCGGGGGACTTCGGGGGGGTGGGACGGGGACGGGACGCGGGACACGCGAGCCGTGGGGACAGCGGGTGGCTCTGAGGGGCTGCAGGGGCGGGGGTCAGCCCTGGCGCCCCCCCCCAGCGCTTCGAGGCGGAGCTGTACAAGCTGGCCATGCCCTGCCTCTGCGCCATCGCCGGCGCCCTCCCCCCCGACTACGTGGACGCCAGCTACTCCTCCAAGACCGAGAAGAAGGCTTCCGTCGACGCCGAGGGCAACTTCGACCCCAAGCCCGTCGAGACCCTCAAGTAGGGTCCATACCTACCCCCCCCCCCCCCCACCAGCCCTGCCCGGGCCCTGACCGTCCCCCTCCCCGTGTCCCACCCCCCCAGCGTCATCATCCCCGAGAAGCTGGACGGGTTCATCAACAAGTACGCGGAGTACACCCACGAGAAGTGGGCTTTCGACAAGGTGCGGACCCCCCACCCCGTGCTCCCCAGCGCCTGCGGGACCCCCCCAGGACCTCCCTGGGGTCCCTGCACCCCCGCGATGTCCCAGCGCCCCCCCCCCCCCCGTGGCGTTCCCGTCCCTCGGCAGATCCAGAACAACTGGTCCTTCGGGGAGACGGTGGATGAAGAAGCCAAGACCCACCCCATGCTGCGACCCTACAAGACCTTCTCGGAGAAGGTACCGTGCGTGTCCCCTGCTGGGACCAGGCTGGGACCCCCCAGCCCCACCTGCGCACCCCAGCCTTGCCCAGACCTACCAGCCCCATCGAGATCCCCCAACCCCATTGAGATCCCTCAACCCCATCAAGATCCCCCAACCCCATCCATCCCCTCAACCCCATCGAGATCCTTCAACCCCATCTGTCCCCCTCAACCCCATCGAGATCTCCCAACCCCATCTGTCCCCCTCAACCCCATCGAGATCCCCAAACCCCATTGAGATCCCTCAACCCCGTTGAGATCCCCCAACCCCATCCATCTCCCTCAACCCCATCGAGATTCTCCAACCTCATCAAGATCCCCCAACCCCATCGAGATCTTTCAACCCCATCCATCTCTGTCAACCTCATCGAGATCCCCCCCAACCCCATTGAGATCCCCCAACCCCATTGAGATCCCCCCCAACCCCATCGAGATCCCCCAACCCCATCCTTCCCCCTCAACCCCATCGAGTTTCCCCAACCCCATCAAGATCCCCCAACCCCATCCATCTCCGTCAACCCCATCCATCTCCGTCAACCCCATCGAGATCCCCCCAACCCCATCGAGATCCCCCCCCACCCCATCAAGATCCCCCCCAACCCCATTGAGATCCCCCAACCCCATTGAGATCCCCCAACCCCATCAAGATCCCCCCCAACCCCATCGAGATCCCCCAACCCCATCGAGATCCCCCCCAACCCCATCGAGATCCCCCAACCCCATCGAGATCCCCCAACCCCATCCATCTCCGTCAACCCCATTGAGATCCCCCTCAACCCCATCGAGATCCCTCAACCCCATCGAGATCCCTCAACCCCATTGAGATCCCCCCCAACCCCATCCATCTCCCCCAACCCCATCCATCTCCCCCAACCCCATCGAGATCCCCCAACCCCATCGAGATCCCCCCCAACCCCATCGAGATCCCCCAACCCCATCCATCTCCCCCAACCCCATCGAGATCCCCCAACCCCATCCATCTCCCCCAACCCCATCCATCTCCCTCAACCCCATCCATCTCCCCCAACCCCATCGAGATCCCCCAACCCCATCGAGATCCCCCAACCCAATCTGCCCCCTCCAGCCCAATCCTCTGACCTCATCTGGAACACCCCAGCCCCATCCAGACCCCCAGAACCTGGACTCCCCCAAACCCCATTTATTTCCTGGCTCTGTCCGGACCCCGCGGCCCCATCTAGACCCCCTGACCTTCCTCGGCCTCCCAGCTGAGGGGCCATGCTGGGGGGCACCCAAGGGCACCCCCTGAGCCCCATGTCTGCCCCCAGGACAAGGAGATCTACCGGTGGCCCATCAAGGAGTCCCTGAAGGCCATGCTGGCCTGGGAGTGGATGGTGGAGAAGGCCCGCGAGGGCGAGGAGGACAAGGCGGAGAAGAAGAAGACCCGCAAGATCTCCCAGTCTGCCCAGGTGGGGCCCGGACACTGGGGCGTGTCCCCCCCCGAGAACCCCTGGGTGCCCATGGGGTCCATGGGGTGGTGAAGGAGCACCCCAAACCCTGGGGGTCCATGGGGTCCATGGGGTGGTGAAGGAGCACCCCAATCATCTGGGGGTCCATGGGGTCCATGGGGTGGTGAAGGAGCACCCCAAACCCTGGGGGTCCCTGGGGTTGCCCCTTCCCCATGGTCCCCCTTACGCCGCCCTGTCCCCCCCAGGCCACCTACGACCCCAGCCACGGCTACAGCCCCCAGCCCGTGGACCTCTCGGGGGTGACGCTGTCCCGGGAGCTGCAGGTGGGTGCCCCCCGTGTGTCCCCCCGTGTGTGTCCCCCCCGTGTCCCCCCCCCCGCGCCCCCCCCACCTCCCCGTGTCCCCCAGGCCATGGCGGAGCAGCTGGCCGAGAACTACCACAACACCTGGGGACGCAAGAAGAAGCAGGAGCTGGAGGCCAAGGGTGAGCACCCCCGCGTCCCCCCACCCCGCCGGGCACCCCTGCGCACCCATGGGTGCTGCCCCCCCCCGGGATTGTCCTTCTCCCTGCATCCCCCACGGGTGCTGCCCCCATGGGTGCTCCTCTGCCCCCGCACCACCCATGGGTGCTGCTCCCCTCCTCCATCTCCCATGGGTGCTCCTCTCCTCCTGCATCTCCCATGGGTGCCACTCCCATGGGTGCTCCTCTCCCCCTGCATCTCCCATGGGTGCCGCTCCCATGGGTGCCCCTCTCCCCCCGCACCACCCATGGGTGCTGCTCCTCTCCCCCTGCATCTCCCATGGGTGCTGCTCCCATGGGTGCCCCTCTCCCCCCGCACCACCCATGGGTGCCCCTCTCCTCCTCCATCCCCCATGGGTGCTCCTCTCCCCCCACACCACCCATGGGTGCCCCTCCCCTCCTCCATCCCCCATGGGTGCCCCTCTCCCCCCGCACCCCCGGGTGCTGACGGGGGTCCCAGGGGGGGGCTCGCACCCCCTGCTCGTGCCCTACGACACGCTGACGGCCAAGGAGAAGGCGCGGGACCGCGAGAAGGCGCAGGAGCTCCTCAAGTTCCTGCAGCTCAACGGCTACGCCGTCACCCGGTGGGTGGGGGGGCCCGGGGGGCCCCCGGGGATGTGGATGGGGTTTCGGGGGGTGGGGGGGGAGGATGGGGGTGGGGTGGCCCCCCTGACGCCCCCCCCCGCCGCCCCGCTGCAGGGGGCTGAAGGACATGGAGCTGGACACCTCCTCCATCGAGAAGCGCTTCGCCTACGGCTTCCTGCAGCAGCTGCTCAAGTGGATGGACATCTCCCAGGAGTTCATCGCCCACCTGGGTGCGGCCCGGCACCCCCAGACCCCGCGGCACCCCCAGACCCCGCGGGACCCCCCCCCTCCATCCCCTGGAACCCCCCCAGAGCCTCCTCAGACCTTTCTGGTGCTCCCTTGAGACCCCCCTTGGACCCCTTGAGACCCCCTTGAACATCTTGAGACCCCCTAGAACCACTTGAGACCCCCTTGGACTCCTTGAGACCCCTTTGAACCTCTTGAGACCCCCTTGAACTCCCTGAGACCCCCTTTGGACCCCTTGAGACCCCCTTGGACCCCTTGAAACCCCCTTGGACACCTTGAGATCCCCCTAGAACCACTTGAGAACCCCTTTGGACCCCTTGAGACCCCCTTGAACCTCTTGAGAGCCCCTTTGGACCCCTTGAGAAGACCTTGGGACCCTGTGAGACCCCCTTGAAGCTCTTGAGACCCCCTTGGACTCCTTGAGACCCCCTAGAACCACTTGAGACCCCCTTTGGACCCCTGGAGACCCCCCTTGAACCCCTTGAGACCCCCTTGAACCTCTTGAGATCCCCTTGGACCCCTTGAGAGCCCGTCTGACCCCTTGAGTCCCCTTTGAACCTCTTGAGACCCCCTTGAACTCCCTGAGACCCCCTTTGGACCCCTTGAGACCCCCTTTGGACCCCTTGAGACCCCCCTTGAACCCCTTGAGACCCCCTTGAACCTCTTGAGACCCCCTTGGACCCCTTGAGAGCCCGTCTGACCCCTTGAGTCCCCTTTGGACCCCTTGAGACCCCCTTGAACCCCTTGAGACCCCCTTGGACATCTTGAGAGCCCCTTTGGACCCCTTGAGAAGACCTTGGGACCCTGTGAGACCCCCTTGAACCTCTTGAGACCCCCTTAAATGTCTTGAGACCCCCTTGGACTCCTTGAGACCCCCTAGAACCACTTGAGACCCCCTTTGGACCCCTGGAGACCCCCCTTGAACCCCTTGAGACCCCCTTGAACCTCTTGAGATCCCCTTGGACCCCTTGAGAGCCCGTCTGACCCCTTGAGTCCCCTTTGAACCTCTTGAGACCCCCTTGAACTCCCTGAGACCCCCTTTGGACCCCTTGAGACCCCCTTTGGACCCCTTGAGACCCCCCTTGAACCCCTTGAGACCCCCTTGAACCTCTTGAGACCCCCTTGGACCCCTTGAGAGCCCGTCTGACCCCTTGAGTCCCCTTTGGACCCCTTGAGACCCCCTTGAACCCCTTGAGACCCCCTTGGACATCTTGAGAGCCCCTTTGGACCCCTTGAGAAGACCTTGGGACCCTGTGAGACCCCCTTGAACCTCTTGAGACCCCCTTAAATGTCTTGAGACCCCCTTGGACTCCTTGAGACCCCCTAGAACCACTTGAGACCCCCTTTGGACCCCTTGAGACCCCCTTGAACCCCTTGAGACCCCCTTGGACACCTTGAGAGCCCCCTAGAACCACTTGAGAACCCCTTGGGACCCCTTGAGACCCCCTTGAACCCCTTGAGAGCCCCTCTGACCCCTTGAGACCCCCTTGAACCTCTTTGAGACCCCCTTGAACTCCCTGAGACCCCCTTTGGACCCCTTGAGAGCCCCTCTGACCCCTTGAGACCCCCCCTTGAACCTCTTTGAGACCCCCCTTGAACCCCTTGAGACCCCCTTTGGACCCCTTGAAACCCCCTTGGACACCTTGAGATCCCCCTAGAACCACTTGAGAATCCCTTGGGACCCCTTGAGACCCCCTTGAACCCCTTGAGAGCCCCTTTGGACCCCTTGAGACCCCCTTGAACCCCTTGAGACCCCCTTGAACTCCCTGAGACCCTCCAAGTGCCCCTGCAACCCCTGGACCCCCCCCCCCCCAGCGCTGCCCCAGACCCCTCGGGGTTCCCTGGGGCCCCCCCACTGCTTGTCCCCGTGTACCCCGGTGCGGCCCCCCTGACTGCCCCCCCCCCCCCCCCCCAGAGGCGGTGGTGAGCAGCGGGCGGGTGGAGAAATCCCCCCACGAGCAGGAGATCAAGTTCTTCGCCAAGGTCAGAGGGGACCCCAAAGTGGGGGGGTGGGGGGTGGAGAACCCAAAATGGGGGGGCCCAGCGATGGGGGGGGCAGGGCGGCTTCGGCACAGACGCCCCATCAGCCCCCCACCCCAGGAAGAGAGACAGCGGGCTGTTGGGGGGCCCCTATGGGGTGTTGGGGGTGTTTGGGGTCCCTATGGGGTGTGTGGGGTCCCCTATGGGGTGTGGGGGGGTGTTTGGGGTCCCTTATGGGGTGTGTGGGGTTCCCTATGGGGTGTGGGGGGGTGTTTGGGGTCCCTATGGGGTGTGTGGGGTTCCCTATGGGGTGTGGGGGGGTGTTTGGGGTCCCTGTGGGGTGTGTGGGGTCCCCTATGGGGTGTGGGGGGGTGTTTGGGGTCCCTATGGGGTGTGTGGGGTTCCCTATGGGGTGTGGGGGGGTGTTTGGGGTCCCTATGGGGTGTGTGGGGTACCCTATGGGGTGTTGGGGGTGTTTGGGGTCCCTATGGGGTGTGTGGGGTTCCCTATGGGGTGTGTGGGGGTGTTTGGGGTCCCTATGGGGTGTTTGGGGTCCCTATGGGGTGTGTGGGGATGTTTGGGGTCCCTATGGGGTGTGTGGGGTTCCCTATGGGGTGTGTGGGGGTGTTTGGGGTCCCTATGGGGTGTTTGGGGTCCCTATGGGGTGTGTGGGGGTGTTTGGGGTCCCTATGGGGTGTGTGGGGTCCCCTATGGGGTGTGGGGGGGTGTTTGGGGTCCCTATGGGGTGTGTGGGGTCCCCTATGGGGTATTTGGGGGTGTTTGGGGTCCCTTATGGGGTGTTTGGGCTCCCTATGTGGTGTTTGGGGTCCCTATGGGGTGTTCGGGGGCGTCGGGGGTCCCTGGGGGGCGGGGGGGTGCCGGAGCGTTCCCCGTGGGGCACCCGCTGACCCCCCGCCCCCCAGATCCTGCTGCCCCTCATCAACCAGTACTTCCACAACCACTGCCTCTACTTCCTCTCCACCCCGGCCAAGGTGCTGGGCAGCGGCGGGCACGCCTCCAACAAGGAGAAGGAGATGATCACCAGGTGGGGACCCCGCCCCCCGGGCCCAGACACGGGGGGCCGCACCCCCCCAGACCCCCAGACACGGGGGGCCCAGACCCCTGCATCCCCCCGGACCCTCGGACCCCCACACCCCCAGACACGGGGTGCCCAGAACCCCACACCCCCGCACCCCTGCACCCCAGACACGGGGGGCCCGCACCCCCCCGCACCCCCCCGCACCCCCCCAGACCCTCGGACCCCCACACCCCCAGACACGGGGGGCCCGCACCCCCCCAGACCCCCAGACACGGGGTGCCCACACCCCCGCAACCCCTGGACCCTCGGACCCCCAGACCCCCAGACCCCCAGACACGGGGTGCCCACACCCCCACACCCCCCCGGACCCTCGGACCCCAGACCCCCAGACACGGGGTGCCCAGACCCCCGCACCCCCCCCCGGACCCTTGGACCCCCACACCCCCAGACACGGGGGGCCCGCACCCCCCCAGACCCCCAGACAGGGGGGGCCCAGACCCCCGCACCACCCCAGACCCCCAGACACGGGGGGCCCGCACCCCCGCACCCCCCCGCACCCTCGGACCCCCACACCCCCAGACACGGGGGGCCCGCACCCCCGCACCCCTGGACCCCCACAGCCCAGACATGGGGTGCCCAGACCCCCACACCCCCCCGGGCCCCCAGACACGGGGTGCCCGCACCCCCACACCCCCCCGGACCCTCGGACCCCAGACACGGGGGGCCCGCACCCCCGCACCCCCCCGGACCCTCGGACCCCCACACCCCCAGACACGGGGGGCCCGCACCCCCCCACACCCCCAGACACGGGGGGCCCAGACCCCTGCATCCCCCCGGACCCTCGGACCCCCAGACACGGGGGGCCCAGAACCCCACACCCCCGCACCCCTGCACCCCAGACACGGGGGGCCCGCACCCCCCCGCACCCCCCCGGACCCTCGGACCCCAGACACGGGGGGCCCGCACCCCCGCACCCCCCCGCACCCTCGGACCCCCAGACCCCCAGACACGGGGTGCCCAGAACCCCACACCCCCGCACCCCTGCACCCCAGACACGGGGTGCCCACACCCCCGCACCCCCCCAGACCCCAGACACGGGGTCCCCAGACCCCCGCACCCCCCCGGACCCTCGGACCCCAGACCCCCAGACACGGGGTGCCCACAGCCCCACAACCCCTGGACCCTCGGACCCCCAGACCCCCAGACACGGGGTGCCCAGACCCCCGCACCCCCCCACACCCCCAGACACGGGGTGCCCGGCCCCCCAGCCCCTTGGGCATCGGGGACCCCCAATGCCACCCCCTGCTCTCGGGGGGGCTCCGGGGGTCCCCCTGCGCCCCCTCCCCCGGCCGAGGGGACGCGGGGTCCGCGCTGTCCCCTCACCGGGGCTCTTGGGGACCCCCCCGACCCCCCGTCCCCCATCAGCCTCTTCTGCAAGCTGGCCGCCCTCGTCCGCCACCGCGTCTCGCTCTTCGGTAAGGGGACGCGGCCGGGGACCCCCGCGGCGGGACGGGGGGCGCGGTGGCACCTGACCCCCGCCCCGTCCCCGTCCCCGTCCCCGTCCCCAGGCACCGACGCGCCGGCCGTGGTGAACTGCCTGCACATCCTCGCCCGCTCCCTGGACGCCAGGTGGGACGGGGTCCCGGTGCCACCGCGGTGCTGTCCTTGTCCCCACTGTCCCCACGGGGTCCCGGTGCCACCGCGGTGCTGTCCTTGTCCCCAACGTCCCCACGGGGTCCCGGTGCCACCGCGGTGCTGTCCTTGTCCCCACTGTCCCCACGGGGTCCCGGTGCCACCGCGGTGCTGTCCTTGTCCCCAGCGTCCCCACGGGGTCCCGGTGCCACCACGGTGCTGTCCTTGTCCCCACGTCCCCATGGGGTCCCGGTGCCACCACGGTGCTGTCCTTGTCCCCAGCGTCCCCACGGGGTCCCGGTGCCACCGCGGTGCTGTCCTTGTCCCCAACGTCCCCACGGGGTCCCGGTGCCACCGCGGTGCTGTCCTTGTCCCCACTGTCCCCATGGTGTCCCAGTGCCACCACGGTGCTGTCCTTGTCCCCAGCGTCCCCACGGGGTCCCGGTGCCACCGCGGTGCTGTCCTTGTCCCCAGCGTCCCCACGGGGTCCCGGTGCCACCGCGGTGCTGTCCTTGTCCCCACGTCCCCATGGTGTCCCGGTGCCACCGCGGTGCTGTCCTTGTCCCCAGCGTCCCCACGGGGTCCCGGTGCCACCGCGGTGCTGTCCTTGTCCCCAGCGTCCCCATGGGGTCCCGGTGCCACCACGGTGCTGTCCTTGTCCCCAGCGTCCCCACGGGGTCCCGGTGCCACCGCGGTGCTGTCCTTGTCCCCAGCGTCCCCACGGGGTCCCGGTGCCACCGCGGTGCTGTCCTTGTCCCCACGTCCCCACGGGGTCCCGGTGCCACCGCGGTGCTGTCCTTGTCCCCAACGTCCCCACGGGGTCCCGGTGCCACCGCGGTGCTGTCCTTGTCCCCAACGTCCCCACGGGGTCCCGGTGCCACCGCGGTGCTGTCCTTGTCCCCACCGTCCCCACGGGGTCCCGGTGCCACCGCGGTGCTGTCCTTGTCCCCAGCGTCCCCACGGGGTCCCGGTGCCACCGCGGTGCTGTCCTTGTCCCCACTGTCCCCATGGTGTCCCAGTGCCACCACGGTGCTGTCCTTGTCCCCAGCGTCCCTGCGGTGTCCCGGTGCCACCATCCCTGTCCTTGCAGTGTCCCAGTGCTCCCCTGATGCCATCCCTGTCCCCCAGTACCGATGCCACGCCAGTGCCACCCTCGTCCCCATGGTCCCCTGTCCCCGATGCTGCTGGGGTGGTGGCCGTGCTGTGTCCCCAACACTGCCCACCCATCCCCAGGGTGGTGGCCATGCTCTGTGTCCCCAACGCTGCCCACATGTCCCCGGGGTGGTGGCCGTGCCCCATGTCCCCAACACTGCCCACGCGTGTCCCCGGTGTGGTGGCCATGCCCCATGTCCCCAACGCTGCCCACACATGTCCCCGGGCTGGTGGCCATGCCCCATGCCCCATGTCCCCAACGCTGCCCACGCGTGTCCCCGGGGTGGTGGCCGTGCCGGTGCTGAGTGTCCCCTCCAGGACGGTGATGAAGTCGGGCCCCGAGATCGTCAAGGCGGGGCTGCGGTCCTTCTTCGAGAGCGCCTCCGAGGACATCGAGAAGATGGTGGAGAACCTCAAGCTGGGGAAGGTGACGCAGAGCCGCACCCAGGTGAAGGGGGTGGCCCAGAACATCAACTACACCACGGTGGCCCTCCTGCCCGTCCTCACCTCCCTCTTCGAGCACGTGGCGCAGCATCAGTTCGGGGACGACGTCATCCGTGAGCCCGTGGGGACAGGGGGACGTTTTGGGGGCTCGGCAGGGATGCGGGACGTGGGGACGGGCTGGGGGCACGTTGGGGACAGGGGACATGGGGAGACGTTGGGGATGGGGGCTCAGCAGGGACGTGGGACATTGGGAGACGTTGGGGATGGGGGCTCAGCAGGGACATGGGGACACGTTGGGGACATGGGACATGTTTGGGATGGGGCTCAGGAGGATGTGGGACATGAAGAGACACTGGGGACACGTTGGGGATGGGGACATGGGGACAAGGGGCTCGGGAGGATGCGGGACATGGGGAGACGTTGGGGATGGGGGTCTCAGCAGGGACATGGGGACACGTTGGGGACATGGGACATGTTTGGGATGGGGCTCAGGAGGGAGGTGGGACATGAAGAGGGGATGGGGACATGGGGACAAGGGGCTCGGGAGGATGTGGGACATGGGGAGACGTTGGGGATGGGGGCTCAGCAGGGACATGGGGACACGTTGGGGACATGGGACATGTTTGGGATGGGGCTCAGGAGGGAGGTGGGACATGAAGAGACATTGGGGACACGTTGGGGATGGGGACATGGGGACAAGGGGCTCGGGAGGATGTGGGACATGGGGAGACGTTGGGGAGGGGGGCTCAGCAGGGACATGGGGACACGTTGGGGACATGTTTGGGATGGGGCTCAGCAGGGACATGGGGACACGTTGGGGACATGGGACATGTTTGGGATGGGGCTCAGGAGGGAGGTGGGACGTGAAGAGACACTGGGGACACGTTGGGGAAGGGGACATGGGGACAAGGGGCTCGGGAGGATGTGGGACATGGGGAGACGTTGGGGAGGGGGGCTCAGCAGGGACATGGGGACACGTTGGGGACATGTTTGGGATGGGGCTCAGCAGGGACATGGGGACACGTTGGGGACATGGGACATGTTTGGGATGGGGCTCAGGAGGGAGGTGGGACGTGAAGAGACATTGGGGACACGTTGGGGAAGGGGACATGGGGACAAGGGGCTCGGGAGGATGTGGGACATGGGGAGACGTTGGGGAGGGGGGCTCAGCAGGGACATGGGGACACGTTGGGGACATGTTTGGGATGGGGCTCAGCAGGGACATGGGGACACGTTGAGGATGGGGGCTCAGCAGGGACAGGGGACATGGGGACACGTTGGGATGGGGCTCGGGAGGATGCGGGACATGGGGAGACGTTGGGGACACGTTGGGGATGGGGACATGGGGACAAGGGGCTCGGGAGGATGCGGGACATGGGGACACGTTGGGGAGGGGGGCTCAGCAGGGAGGTGGGACAAGGGCCAGGGGGACACTGGGGACAGGGGGACACTTTGGGGACAGGACAGCACGTTGATGGGATGGCAGGGACGGGGGACCCTGGGGACCGGGGGACACTTTGGGGACAAGGGACGTGGGGGGGCTGGGAGGGCCGGGGCCGGCTGGGGGTGCCGGGGCAGTTTGGGATTGCAGGGACCCCCCGGGTGTCGGGGACACCCTGACCGTCCCCGTCCCCGTCCCCGTCCCCGCAGTCGATGACGTCCAGGTCTCCTGCTACCGCATCCTGTGCAGCATCTACTCGCTGGGCACCACCAGGAACCCCTACGTGGAGAGGTGGGGGGCCGGGGGGCCGGGGGGCCGCGTCCCCCCAAACCCCTCTGCCTGCAGGGCTGGGGGTGCTTGCGGGGTGCCCGTGGCCGTGGGGTGCCCGTGGCTTTGGGGTGCCCGTGGGGGACCCGTGGCTCTGGGGTGGCCCTGGGGTACCTGTGCCCACGGGGTGCCCGTGGGTCTGGGGTGCTTATGGGGTGGCCCGTGGGGTGG
Source organism: Mycteria americana (assembly GCF_035582795.1). Classification (NCBI taxonomy): domain Eukaryota; kingdom Metazoa; phylum Chordata; class Aves; order Ciconiiformes; family Ciconiidae; genus Mycteria; species Mycteria americana. The sequence goes on along the minus strand of NW_027445630.1, from coordinate 672,237 downwards.
CCCTGGGGTGCCTATACCCATGGGGTGGGTACCTATGGGTCTGGGGTGCCCGTGGGGTGGCCCTGGGGTGCCCATACCCGTGGGGTGGGTACCTATGGGTCTGGGGTGCCCGTGGGGTGGCCCTGGGGTGCCCATACCCGTGGGGTGCCCACGGATCTGGGGTGCCCACAGGGTGCCCGTGCCTCCGGCACCCCACTCCCTGCAGTCCATGGGATGCCCGTGGGGTGCCCGTGCCCGTGGGGCACTGTGGGGTGCGTGGGGTGCCCATGCCCATGGGGTGCCCGTGCCCGTGGGTGATCTGTGCCCGTGGGGCGCCGTGGGGTGCGTGGGGTATGCGTGCCCGTGGGGTGCCCATGCCCGTGGGGTGCCCGTGCCCGTGGGGGATCTGTGCCCGTGGGGCGCCGTGGGGTGCGTGGGGTACGCGTGCCCGTGGGGTGCCCGTGCCCGTGGGGTGCCCGTGCCCGTGGGGCGCTGTGGGATGCCATGGGGTGCATGGGGTGGGGCTGAGCCCGTGCCCATGGGGCGCCGTGGGGTGCCCATGCCTGTGGGGTGCCCGTGCCTGTGGGGTGCGTGGGGTGGGGCTGAGCCTGCGCCCGTGGGGTGCGTGGGGTGCATGGGGTGCCCGTGCCCGTGGGGTACCCATGCCCGTGGGGTGCCCGTGCCTGTGGGGTGCCGTGGGGTGCCCATGCCCGTGGGGTGCCTGTGCCCGTGGGGTGCCCGTGCCTGTGGGGTGCACGGGGTGTGCGGGGTGGGGCTGAGCCCGTGCCCGTGGGGTGCCATGGGGTGCGTGGGGTGCCCATGCCCGTGGGGTACCCATGCCCGTGGGGTGCCCATGCCCGTGGGGTGCGCGGGGTGGGGCTGAGCCCGTGCCCGTGGGGCGCCGTGGGGTGCGTGGGGTGCCCGTGCCCGTGGGGTGCCCATGCCCGTGGGGGACCTGTGCCCGTGGGGCGCCGTGGGGTGCGTGGGGGACCTGTGCCTGTGGGGTGCCCGTGCCCATGGGGTGCCCGTGCCCATGGGGTGCCCGTGCCCGTGGGGTGCTGTGGGACGCTGTGGGGTGCGTGGGGTGGGGCTGAGCCTGTGCCTGTGGGGCGCCGTGGGGTGCATGGGGTACGCGTGCCCATGGGGGACCCGTGCCCGTGGGGGACCCATGCCCGTGGGGTGCCCGTGCCCATGGGGTGCCCATGCCCGTGGGGTGCCCGTGCCCGTGGGGTGCGCGGGTGGGGCTGAGCCCGCGCCCGCGCCCGCAGGCAGCGCCCGGCGCTGGGGGAGTGCCTGGCCCGCCTGGCCGCCGCCATGCCCGTGGCCTTCCTGGAGCCGCAGCTCAACGCCTCCAACCCCTGCTCCGTCTACAGCACCAAGTCCCCCCGCGAGCGGGCCAGTGAGTGCGGCCCCGCCCCCTGGCCCCCCCCGTGGCCCCCTGGCCCCCCGACCCCCTGTCCCCTCATCGTGTCCCCCTGGCCCCTCATCATGTCCCCTTGTGTCCCCCCTGTCCCCCCTGACCCCCCTGTCCCACCATCGTGTCCCCCTGTGTCCCCCCCTGACCCCCTGTCCTGTCATCGTGTCCCCCCTGACCCCCTGTCCCCCCATCGTGTCCCCCCTGTCCCCCCTGACCCCCTGTCCTGTCATCGTGTCCCCCCTGTCCCCCCCTGACCCCCTGTCCTGTCATCGTGTCCCCCCTGACCCCCTGTCCCCCCATCGTGTCCCCCCTGGCCCCCCTGACCCCCTGTCCTGTCATCGTGTCCCCCCTGACCCCCTGTCCCCCCATCGTGTCCCCCCTGCCCCCCCCTGTCCCCCCTGGCCCCCCTGACCCCCTGTCCCCCCATCATGTCCCCCCTGGCCCCCCCTGTCCCCCCTGACCCCCTGTCCTCTCATCGTGTCCCCCCCTGTCCCCCCCGACCCCCCTGTCCTGCCATCGTGTCCCCCCGTGTCCCCTGGCCACCCTGATCCCCTGTCCTGTCATCGTGTCCCCCCGTGTCCCCCCTGTCCCCCCTGACCCCCCTGTCCTGTCATCGTGTCCCCCCCTGTCCCCCCTGTCCCACCATCGTGTCCCCCTGTGTCCCCCCTGACCTCCTTGTCCTGTCATCATGGCCCCCCCTGGCCCCCCCTGGCCCCCCTGACCCCCTGTCCTCTCATCGTGTCCCCCCCTGTCCCCCCCTGACCCCCTGTCCTGTCATCGTGTCCCCCCTGACCCCCTGTCCCCCCATCGTGTCCCCCCTGGCCCCCCTGACCCCCTGTCCTGTCATCGTGTCCCCCCTGTCCCCCCCTGACCCCCTGTCCCCCCATCATGTCCCCCCTGTCCCCCCATCATGTCCCCCCTGGCCCCCCTGACCCCCTGTCCTGCCATCGTGTCCCCCCCTGTCCCCCCCGACCCCCTGTCCTGCCATCGTGTCCCCCCTGTCCCCCCTGACCCCCTGTCCCCCCATCATGTCCCCCCTGTCCCCCCTGACCCCCTGTCCCATCATTGTGTCCCCCCATGTCCCCCTGTGTCCCCTCCTGTCCCCCCTGTCCTGCCATCGTGTCCCCCTGTCCCCCTGTGTCCCCCCCGACCCCTCTGTCCCCTCTGTCCTGTCATTGTGTCCCCCTGTGTCCTCCTGTGTCCCCCCTTACCCCCCGTGACCCCCTGACCCCCCCTTGCCCCGTCATCGTGTCCCCCCGTGTCCCCCTTGTCCCCCCATCCCCCCGACCCCCCCTGTCCCCCCATCATGTCCCCCCATCGTGTCCCCCCGGTCACACCCCCCTCCGGGACCAGCCCTGTTTGCCCCCCGCTTCGGGGCACCCCCCAGCCCCGATGACCCCCACGTGTCCCCAGCTTTAGGGTGCCCCGTGGTCCCTCTTACCGACTCCTTTGCGGTACCCTGATGCCCCCCAACAAGGTTTGGGGTCCCCCCACATCTCCCTCGTCCCCACTTTGGGGTCCCCCCACATCTCCCATGTCCCCACTTTGGGGTCCCCCCACATCTCCATTGTCCCCCTCCCTCGTCCCCACTTTGGGGTCCCCCCACATCTCCCATGTCCCCACTTTGGGGTCCCCCCACATCTCCATTGTCCCCCTCCCTCGTCCCCACTTTGGGGTCCCCCCACATCTCCCTCGTCCCCACTTTGGGGTCCCCCCACGTCTCCCATGTCCCCCTCCCTCGTCCCCACTTTGGGGTCCCCCCACATCTCCGTTGTCCCCCTCCCTCGTCCCCACTTTGGGGCCCCCCCACATCTCTGTTGTCCCCCTCCCTCGTCCCCACTTTGGGGCCCCCCCACATCTCTGTTGTCCCCCTCCCTCGTCCCCACTTTGGGGTCCCCCCACGTCTCCCATGTCCCCCTCCCTCGTCCCCACTTTGGGGTCCCCCCACATCTCCGTTGTCCCCCTCCCTCGTCCCCACTTAGGGGTCCCCCCACATCTCCCTCGTCCCCACTTTGGGGTCCCCCCACATCTCCCATGTCCCCCTTCCTCGTCCCCACTTTGGGGTCCCCCCACATCTCCGTTGTCCCCCTCCCTCGTCCCCACTTAGGGGTCCCCCCACATCTCCCTCGTCCCCACTTTGGGGTCCCCCCACGTCTCCGTTGTCCCCCTCCCTCGTCCCCCCAGTTTCGGGGCACCCTGATACACCCCAGCGCTGGGACACCCCCTCGTCCCCAAGACCCCTCACTCACCCCCACCTTCGGGCACCGCCACGTCCCCATTGCCCCCCCCCCCCCCCAAAGTTCTCCCTGCTTCGGGGTCCCCCCGTGCCCTCGCCGTGGGGCGCCCCCTTTGCCGTGGGGCGCCCCCCCTCGCCGTGGGGCGCCTCCCCGACCCCGGTGCCATCCCCGTGTCCCCGCAGTCCTGGGGCTCCCCAGCCGGGTGGAGGAGATGTGCCCCGACATCCCCGACCTGGACCGGCTGATGCGGGACATCGGGGGGCTGGCGGAGTCGGGGGCCCGCTACACCGAGATGCCCCACGTCATCGAGGTGACGCTCCCCATGCTCTGCAACTACCTGCCCCGATGGTGGGAGCGCGGCCCCGACACCCTGCCCCAGGGACCCTGGGCCACCGCCGTCACCGGCCAGCACCTCAACGCCCTCCTGGGCAACATCCTCCGCATCGTGGTCAACAACCTGGGCATCGACGAGGCCTCCTGGATGAAGCGCCTGGCAGGTGGGCCAGGGGCGCGGGTGGGGCTGGTGGCCATGGGTGGTCCCAGGGGGGTGCTGGTGGCCCTGGGTGGTCCCAGAGAGGTGCTGGTGGCCCTGGGTAGGTTCTTGAGATGATGCTGGTGGCCCTGGGTGGTCCCAGAGAGGTGCTGGTGGCCCTGGGTAGGTTCTTGAGATGATGCTGGTGGCCCTGGGTGGTCCCAGAGAGGTGCTGGTGGCCCTGGGTAGGTTCTTGAGATGATGCTGGTGGCCCTGGGTGGTCCCAGGGATGATGCTGGTGGCCCTGGGTGGTCCCAGAGAGGTGCTGGTGGCCCTGGGTAGGTTCTTGAGATTATGCTGGTGGCCGTGGGTGGTCCCAGGGATGATGCTGGTGGCCCTGGGTAGGTCTTGGGATGATATTGGTGGCCCTGGATCCCACTTATGATGCTGGTGGCCCTGGGTGTGTCCCAAGGATGGTGCTGGTGGCCCTGGGTAGGTTCTTGAGATGATGCTGGTGGCCCTGGGTGGTCCCAGAGAGGTGCTGGTGGCCCTGGGTAGGTTCTTGAGATGATGCTGGTGGCCCTGGGTGGTCCCAGGGGGGTGCTGGTGGCCCTGGGTAGGTCTTGGGATGATATTGGTGGCCCTGGATCCCACTTATGATGCTGGTGGCCCTGGGTGTGTCCCAAGGATGGTGCTGGTGGCCCTGGGTAGGTTCTTGAGATGATGCTGGTGGCCCTGGGTGGTCCCAGAGAGGTGCTGGTGGCCCTGGGTAGGTTCTTGAGATGATGCTGGTGGCCCTGGGTGGTCCCAGAGAGGTGCTGGTGGCCCTGGGTAGGTTCTTGAGATGATGCTGGTGGCCCTGGGTGGTCCCAGGGATGATGCTGGTGGCCCTGGGTGGTCCCAGAGAGGTGCTGGTGGCCCTGGGTAGGTTCTTGAGATTATGCTGGTGGCCGTGGGTGGTCCCAGGGATGATGCTGGTGGCCCTGGGTAGGTCTTGGGATGATATTGGTGGCCCTGGATCCCACTTATGATGCTGGTGGCCCTGGGTGTGTCCCAAGGATGGTGCTGGTGGCCCTGGGTAGGTTCTTGAGATGATGCTGGTGGCCCTGGGTGGTCCCAGAGAGGTGCTGGTGGCCCTGGGTAGGTTCTTGAGATGATGCTGGTGGCCCTGGGTGGTCCCAGGGGGGTGCTGGTGGCCCTGGGTAGGTCTTGGGATGATATTGGTGGCCCTGGATCCCACTTATGATGCTGGTGGCCCTGGGTGTGTCCCAAGGATGGTGCTGGTGGCTCTTGGTGGGTCCCGGGATGGTGCTGGTGGCCATGGGTGGTCCCGGGATGGTGGTGGTGGCCATGGGTGGTCCTGGGGAGGTGCGGGTGTCCCCGGGCGCATCCCCCAGCTGCAGCCCCGCCCCCGCAGTCTTCGCCCAGCCCATCGTCAGCAAGGCGAAGCCGGAGCTGCTGCGCTCCCACTTCATCCCCACCATGGAGAAGCTGAAGAAGCGGGCGGGCAAGGTGGTGGCCGAGGAGGAGCAGCTCCGCATGGAGGCCAAGGCGGAGGGGGAGGACGCCGAGCTGCTCATCCGCGACGAGTTTTCCGTCCTCTGCCGCGACCTCTACGCGCTCTACCCCCTGCTCATCCGCTACGTGGACAACAGCCGGTGAGGAGGGACAGGGGACGTGGCCGTGGGGACGCGAGGATGCTGAGGAGCCTCCCTTGGGAACCGCGGTCCACCCCTGGTGCAGCCGAGGAGGGGGTGTGGGGCAGAATTGGGAGGGCATGGACAGCATCCCCTGATGGTGGCCATGGGGACCCGCTGATGGTGGCCATGGGGACCCACTGATGGTGGCCATTGGGGACCCACCGATGGTGGCCATGGGGACCCACTGATGGTGGCCATTGGGGACCCACTGATGGTGGCCATGGGGAACTACTGATGGTGGCCATGGGGACCCACTGATGGTGACCCTGGGGAACTACTGATGGTGGCCATGGGGGACCCACTGATGGTGGCCATGGGGAACTACTGATGGTGGCCATGGGGACCCACTGATGGTGGCCATTGGGGACCCACTGATGGTGGCCATGGGGACCCACTGATGGCGGCCATGGGGAACTACTGATGGTGGCCATGGGGACCCACCAATGGTGGCCATTGGGGACACACTGATGGTGACCCTGGGGACCCACTGATGGTGGCCATGGGGACCCAGTGATGGTGGCCATTGGGGACCCAGTGATGGTGGCCATGGGGACCCACTGATGGTGGCCATGGGGAACTACTGATGGTGGCCATTGGGGACCCACTGATGGTGCCCATGGGGACCTACTGATGGTGGCCATGGGGACCCACTGATGGTGGCCATGGGGAACTACTGATGGTGGCCATGGGGACCCACCGATGGTGGCCATTGGGGACCCACCGATGGTGGCCATGGGGAACTACTGATGGTGGCCATTGGGACCCACTGATGGTGGCCATGGGGAACTACTGATGGTGGCCATTGGGGACCCACCAATGGTGGCCATTGGGGACCCACTGATGGTGACCCTGGGGACCCAGTGATGGTGGCCATGGGGACCCAGTGATGGTGGCCATGGGGACCTACTGATGGTGGCCGTGGGGACCCAGTGATGGTGGCCATGGGGACCCAGTGATGCTGACCCTGGGAACCCACTGATGGTGGCCATGGGGACCCATTGATGGTGACCCTGGGGACCCACCGATGGTGACCCTGGGGACCCACTGATGGTGACCCACGATGGTGGCCATGGGGACCCAGTGATGGTGACCCTGGGGACCCACGATGGTGACCCTGGGGACCCACGATGGTGGCCATGGGGACCCACTGATGGTGGCCACGGGACCGGCAGGGCCAAGTGGCTGACGGAGCCCAACGAGGACGCGGAGGAGCTGTTCCGCATGGTCGGGGAGGTCTTCATCTACTGGTCCAAGTCCCACGTGAGTGGGGGGCACAGGGGACGTGGGGGGGCGCGGGGGACAGTGGTGCACGGAGGGGGTGCCTGGGGGGGGATGGAGGGGCTGGGGGGGGGTCCGGGGGAGCTGGGGGGTCCCAGGCTGGGGGTCGCTCAGCCCCGTGTCCCCCCCCGGCAGAACTTCAAGCGTGAGGAGCAGAACTTCGTGGTGCAGAACGAGATCAACAACATGTCCTTCCTCACCGCCGACAGCAAGAGCAAGATGGCCAAGGTGGGGGGGGGGAGCGCAACCCCCCGGCCGCACCCCGACCTCCTGCCTGGCACCCCCAGACCCCCTCGTCCCGCACCCCCCACCCGCCTGGCACCCCGGCCCCATGGATGGGGGGTGTCCGCCCCTCCCCACGTCTGCCTGGTGCCCCCAGTCCCCAGCTTGTGCAGGGGTCTCCATCCCTCCCAACCCCCCCGGTACCCCCAAACCCCCCCAAAACCCACCTGGGACCCCCAAACCCACCCAAATCCATCCCTCCCACCCCCCTGGTACCCCTAAACCACCCCAAAACCCACCTGGGACCCCCAAACCCACCCGAACCTGGGCAGCTCCATCCCTCCCAACCCCCCTGGTACCCCTAAACCACCCCAAAGCCCATCCGGGACCCCCAAACCCACCCAAACCCGGGCATCTCCATCCCTCCCAACCCCCCTGGTACCCCCAACCCCCCTGGTACCCCCAAACCCCCCCAAAACCCACCTGGGACCCCCAAACCCGGGCATCTCCATCCCTCCCAACCCCCCTGGTACCCCCAAACCACCCCAAAACCCACCTGGGACCCCCAAACCCACCCAAATCCATCCCTCCCACCCCCCCGGTACCCCTAAACCACCCCAAAACCCACCTGGGCCCCCCAACCTCCCCCAGTCTTCCTGGTATCCCCCAGCCCCCCCAACCCCCCCCCCAGCTCAGGCATCTCCATCCCTCCTGCCCCACTCCTGCCCCCCAACACCCCTCATCCAGGGGTCTCCGTCCCTCCCCGCCCACCCCGGCCCCCGAGCCCCCCGCGTCCCCCCCCAGGGGCCGGGGCCGGGGCCCTAACGCTGTCTCTTCTCTCCTGCCCTTGGCTGCGGGTGCTGGCACCTAGTCCGGAGACGGCCAGGTTAGCGGGGCCACGCTGCTGGGGAGGGGGCCCCAGGGACCCCCACCCTGGGGTCCTGCTCCTCGGGGCCACCACGGCCGGGACCCCCGAGACCCCTCCAGGGTTCTGCTCCTCGGGGCCACCACGGCCGGGACCCCCGAGACCCCTCCAGGGTCCTGTTCTGGGGGGCCACCATGGCTGGGACCCCCAAGTGCATCCTGGGTCCTGTTCTGGGGGGCCACCATGGCTGGGACCCCCGAGACCCCTCCAGGGTCCTGCTCCTCAGGGCCACCACGGCCGGGACCCCCGAGACCCCTCCAGGGTCCTGTTCTGGGGGGCCACCATGGCCGGGACCCCCGAGACCCCTCCAGGGTTCTGCTCCTCGGGGCCACCACGGCCGGGACCCCCGAGACCCCTCCAGGGTCCTGTTCTGGGGGGCCACCATGGCCGGGACCCCCGAGACCCCTCCAGGGTTCTGCTCCTCGGGGCCACCACGGCCGGGACCCCCGAGACCCCTCCAGGGTCCTGTTCTGGGGGGCCACCATGGCCGGGACCCCCGAGACCCCTCCAGGGTCCTGCTCCTCGGGGCCACCACGGCCGGGACCCCCAAGTCCATCCAGGGTCCTGTTCTGGGGGGCCACCACAGCCGGGACTCCTGAGACCCCTCCAGGGTCCTGTTCTGGGGGGCCACCATGGCTGGGACCCCCAAGTGCATCCTGGGTCCTGTTCTGTGGGGCCACCATGGCCGGGACCCCCGAGACCCCTCCAGGGTCCTGTTCTGGGGGGCCACCACGGCCAGGACCCCCGAGACCCCTCCAGGGTCCTGCTCCTCAGGGCCACCACGGCCGGGACCCCCAAGTCCATCCAGGGTCCTGTTCTGTGGGGCCACCACGGCCGGGACCCCCGAGACCCCTCCAGGGTCCTGTTCTGTGGGGCCACCACGGCCGGGACCCCCGAGACCCCTCCAGGGTCCTGTTCTGGGGGGCCACCATGGCCGGGACCCCCAAGTCCATGCAGGGTCCGGCCCCACAGGGCCACATGTGGGACCTCTGGAGCTGCATGGCACCGGGGTCCTGGCCCTGCTGTCCCCAGACCCTGATGTCCCCAGTCCCTGATGTCCCCAGACCCTGCTGTCCCCAGACCCTGTGGCACAGGGGCCCTGGCCCCGCGGTGTCCCCATGGCACGGGGGTCCTGGCCCTGATGTCCCCATCCTTGCGGGGGACGCTGATGTCCCTGTCCCTGTGGCACAGGGGTCCCGGTGCTGATGTCCCTCACCCTTACGGCCTGGGGGTCCCGCCGCTGACGTCCCCATCCCTGTGACATCTGGGTCCTGTCCCCGCCACCCCCATACCCTTGGCCTGGGGTGGTGGCCCTGACGCCCCCGTCCCCGTCCCCGCAGGGGGGTGGCTCGGAGCAGGAGCGGACGAAGAAGAAGCGCCGAGGGGACCGGTACTCCATCCACACCTCCCTCATCGTCGCCACCCTGAAGAAGATGCTGCCCATCGGCCTCAACATGTGCTCGCCCACCGACCAGGAGCTCATCAGCCTGGCCAAGAGCCGCTACGCCCTGGTGGGTGGGACGGGTGGTGGCTTTGGGGACAACCCCTGGGGTTGGGGACAGCCCCCGGGGTTGGGGACAGCCCCTGACGTGGCCCCGTCCTGTGTCCCCCCCCCTGCAGAAGGACACGGACGAAGAGGTGCGGGAGTTCCTCAACAACAACCTGCACCTGCAGGGCAAGGTGAGGTGGCCCGTCCCCGCTGTGTCCCCCCGCGTCCCCGTCGTCCCCGTGTCCTTGCGGTGCCTGTATCCCCACGGTCCCCATGCGCCCCACCGTGTCTCCGTGGTCCCCGTGTCCCCATGTCCCCATGGTGCCTGTATCCCTATGGCTCTCATGGTCCCCATGTCCCCACGGTGCCTGTGTCCCCATGGCCTCCATGGTCCTTGTGGTCCCCAAGTCCCCATGGTCATCGTGGTGCCTGTATCCCCACGGTCCCCATGTGCCCCACCATGTCTCTGTGGTCCCCTTGTCCCCATGGTCATCGTGGTGTCCATGTCCCTGTGGTCCCTGTGTCCCCCCATGGTCCCTGTGGTCCCCGTGTCCCCATGATCATCGTGGTGCCCATATCCCCGTGGTCCCCATGTGCCCCACCATGTCCCCATGTCCCCATGGTCATCGTGGTGCCCATGTCCCCGTGGTCCCGTGTCCCCCCATGGTCCTTGTGGTCCCCATGTCCCCATGGTCATCGTGGTGCCCATGTCCTCGTGGTCCCCGTGTCCCCCCATGGTCCTTGTGGTCCCCATGTCCCCATGGTCATCGTGGTGCCCATGTCCCCATGATCCCCATGTCCCCCCATGGTCCTTGTGGTCCCCATGTCCCCATGGTCATCGTGGTGTCCATGTCCCCATGGTCCCCATGTCCCCCCATGGTCCTTGTGGTCCCCATGTCCCTGTGGTCATCGTGGTGCCCGTGTCCCCGTGATCCCCATGTCCCCCCATGTCCCCATGGTCATCGTGGTGCCCATGTCCCCGTGGTCCCCGTGTCCCCCCATGGTCCTTGTGGTCCCCATGTCCCCATGGTCATCGTGGTGCCCATGTCCCCATGGTCCCCATGTGCCCCACCATGTCCCCATGATCATCGTGGTGCCCATGTGCCCCACCATGTCCGCATGTCCCCATAGTCATCGTGGTGCCCATGTCCCCGTGATCCCCATGTCCTCCCATGGTCCTTGTGGTCCCCATGTCCCCATGGTCATCGTGGTGCCCATGTCCCTGTGATCCCCATGTCCTCCCATGGTCCTTGTGGTCCCCATGTCCCTGTGGTCATCGTGGTGCCCATGTCCCCGTGGTCCCCCTATCCCCGTGGTCATCATGGTGCCCATGTCCCTGTGGTCCCCATGTCCCCCTAAGGTCCTTGTGGTCCCCATGGTCATCATGGTGCCCATGTCCCCGTGGTCATTGTGGTGCCTGTATCCCTGTGGTCCCCATGTGCCCCACCACGTCCCCGTGGTCATCGTGGTGCCCATGTCCCCGTCGTCCCCCTGTCCCCGTGGTCATCATGGTGCCCATGTCCCTGTGGTCCCCATGTCCCCCTAAGGTCCTTGTGGTCCCCATGGTCATCATGGTGCCCATGTCCCCGTGGTCATTGTGGTGCCTGTATCCCTGTGGTCCCCATGTGCCCCACCACGTCCCCATGGTCATCATGGTGCCCGTGTCCCCGTGGTCATTGTGGTGCCTGTATCCCTGTGGTCCCCATGTGCCCCACCATGTCCCCATGGTCATCGTGGTGCCCATGTCCCCGTGGTCCCCGTGTCCCCCCATGGTCCCTGTGGTCCCCGCGTCCCCGTGGTCATCACAGTGCCCATATCCCCGTTGTCCCCATGTTCCCCACGTCCCCATGGTCATTGTGGTGCCTGCATCCCCATGGTCCCCATGTGCCCCACCACGTCCCCGTGGTCATCGTGGTGCCCATGTCCCCGTGGTCCCCCTGTCCCCATGGTCATCATGGTGCCCATGTCCCTGTGGTCCCCATGTCCCCCCAAGGTCCTTGTGGTCCCCGTGGTCATCGTGGTGCCCATGTCCCCGTGGTCCCCGTGTCCCCCCATGGCCCCTGTGGTCCCCACGTCCCCGTGGTCATCGTGGTGCCCATATCCCCGTTGTCCCCATGGTCCCCACGTCCCCATGGTCATCGTGGTGCCTGCATCCCCATGGTCCCCATGTGCCCCACCACGTCCCCGTGGTCATCGTGGTGCCCATGTCCCCGTGGTCCCCCTGTCCCCATGGTCATCATGGTGCCCATGTCCCTGTGGTCCCCATGTCCCCCCAAGGTCCTTGTGGTCCCCATGGTCATCATGGTGCCCATGTCCCCGTGGTCATTGTGGTGCCTGTATCCCTGTGGTCCCCATGTGCCCCACCACGTCCCCGTGGTCATCGTGGTGCCCATGTCCCCGTGGTCCCTGTGGTCCCCACGTCCCCGTGGTCATCACAGTGCCCATATCCCCGTTGTCCCCATGGTCCCCACGTCCCCATGGTCATCGTGGTGCCTGAATCCCCATGGTCCCCATGTGCCTCACCACGTCCCCGTGGTCATCGTGGTGCCCATGTCCCCGTGGTCCCTGTGGTCCCCACGTCCCCGTGGCCATCACAGTGCCCATATCCCCATTGTCCCCATGGTCCCCACGTCCCCATGGTCATCGTGGTGCCTGCATCCCCATGGTCCCCATGTGCCCCACCACGTCCCCGTGGTCATCGTGGTGCCCATGTCCCCGTCGTCCCCCTGTCCCCATGGTCATCATGGTGCCCATGTCCCTGTGGTCCCCATGTCCCCCCAGGGTCCTTGTGGTCCCCATGGTCATCATGGTGCCCACGTCCCCGTGGTCATTGTGGTGCCTGTATCCCTGTGGTCCCCATGTGCCCCACCACGTCCCCGTGGTCATCGTGGTGCCCATGTCCCCGTGTCCCCCCATGGTCCCTGTGGTCCCCACGTCCCCGTGGCCATCACAGTGCCCATATCCCCGTTGTCCCCATGGTCCCCACGTCCCCATGGTCATCGTGGTGCCTGCATCCCCATGGTCCCCATGTGCCCCACCACGTCCCCGTGGTCATCGTGGTGCCCATGTCCCCGTGGTCCCCCTGTCCCCATGGTCATCATGGTGCCCATGTCCCTGTGGTCCCCATGTCCCCCCAAGGTCCTTGTGGTCCCCATGGTCATCATGGTGCCCATGTCCCCGTGGTCATTGTGGTGCCTGTATCCCTGTGGTCCCCATGTGCCCCACCACGTCCCCGTGGTCATCGTGGTGCCCATGTCCCCGTGGTCCCTGTGGTCCCCACGTCCCCGTGGCCATCACAGTGCCCATATCCCCGTTGTCCCCATGGTCCCCACGTCCCCATGGTCATCGTGGTGCCTGCATCCCCATGGTCCCCATGTGCCCCACCACGTCCCCGTGGTCATCGTGGTGCCCATGTCCCCGTGGTCCCCCTGTCCCCATGGTCATCATGGTGCCCATGTCCCTGTGGTCCCCATGTCCCCCCAAGGTCCCTGTGGTCCCCATGGTCATCATGGTGCCCACGTCCCCGTGGTCATTGTGGTGCCTGTATCCCTGTGGTCCCCATGTGCCCCACCACGTCCCCGTGGTCATCGTGGTGCCCATGTCCCCGTGTCCCCCCATGGTCCCTGTGGTCCCCACGTCCCCGTGGTCATCACAGTGCCCATATCCCCGTTGTCCCCATGGTCCCCACGTCCCCATGGTCATCGTGGTGCCTGCATCCCCGTGGTCCCCATGTGCCCCACCACGTCCCCGTGGTCATCGCGGTGCCCATGTCCCCGTGGTCCCCCTGTCCCCATGGTCATCATGGTGCCCATGTCCCTGTGGTCCCCATGTCCCCCCAAGGTCCTTGTGGTCCCCATGGTCATCATGGTGCCCATGTCCCCGTGGTCATTGTGGTGCCTGTATCGCTGTGGTCCCCATGTGCCCCACCACGTCCCCATGGTCATCGTGGTGCCCATGTCCCCGTGGTCCCTGTGGTCCCCACGTCCCCGTGGTCATCACAGTGCCCATATCCCCGTTGTCCCCATGGTCCCCACGTCCCCATGGTCATCGTGGTGCCTGCATCCCCATGGTCCCCATGTGCCCCACCACGTCCCCGTGGTCATCGCGGTGCCCATGTCCCCGTGGTCCCCCTGTCCCCATGGTCATCATGGTGCCCATGTCCCTGTGGTCCCCATGTCCCCCCAAGGTCCTTGTGGTCCCCATGGTCATCATGGTGCCCATGTCCCCGTGGTCATTGTGGTGCCTGTATCCCTGTGGTCCCCATGTGCCCCACCACGTCCCCGTGGTCATCGTGGTGCCCATGTCCCCGTGGTCCCTGTGGTCCCCACGTCCCCGTGGCCATCACAGTGCCCATATCCCCGTTGTCCCCATGGTCCCCACGTCCCCATGGTCATCGTGGTGCCTGCATCCCCATGGTCCCCATGTGCCCCACCACGTCCCCGTGGTCATCGTGGTGCCCATGTCCCCGTGGTCCCCCTGTCCCCATGGTCATCATGGTGCCCATGTCCCTGTGGTCCCCATGTCCCCCCAAGGTCCCTGTGGTCCCCATGGTCATCATGGTGCCCACGTCCCCGTGGTCATTGTGGTGCCTGTATCCCTGTGGTCCCCATGTGCCCCACCACGTCCCCGTGGTCATCGTGGTGCCCATGTCCCCGTGTCCCCCCATGGTCCCTGTGGTCCCCACGTCCCCGTGGCCATCACAGTGCCCATATCCCCGTTGTCCCCATGGTCCCCACGTCCCCATGGTCATCGTGGTGCCTGCATCCCCATGGTCCCCATGTGCCCCACCACGTCCCCGTGGTCATCGCGGTGCCCATGTCCCCGTGGTCCCCCTGTCCCCATGGTCATCATGGTGCCCATGTCCCTGTGGTCCCCATGTCCCCCCAAGGTCCTTGTGGTCCCCATGGTCATCATGGTGCCCATGTCCCCGTGGTCATTGTGGTGCCTGTATCCCTGTGGTCCCCATGTGCCCCACCACGTCCCCGTGGTCATCGTGGTGCCCATGTCCCCGTGGTCCCTGTGGTCCCCACGTCCCCGTGGCCATCACAGTGCCCATATCCCCGTTGTCCCCATGGTCCCCACGTCCCCATGGTCATCGTGGTGCCTGCATCCCCATGGTCCCCATGTGCCCCACCACGTCCCCGTGGTCATCGTGGTGCCCATGTCCCCGTGGTCCCCCTGTCCCCATGGTCATCATGGTGCCCATGTCCCTGTGGTCCCCATGTCCCCCCAAGGTCCCTGTGGTCCCCATGGTCATCATGGTGCCCACGTCCCCGTGGTCATTGTGGTGCCTGTATCCCTGTGGTCCCCATGTGCCCCACCACGTCCCCGTGGTCATCGTGGTGCCCATGTCCCCGTGTCCCCCCATGGTCCCTGTGGTCCCCACGTCCCCGTGGTCATCACAGTGCCCATATCCCCGTTGTCCCCATGGTCCCCACGTCCCCATGGTCATCGTGGTGCCTGCATCCCCGTGGTCCCCATGTGCCCCACCACGTCCCCGTGGTCATCGCGGTGCCCATGTCCCCGTGGTCCCCCTGTCCCCATGGTCATCATGGTGCCCATGTCCCTGTGGTCCCCATGTCCCCCCAAGGTCCTTGTGGTCCCCATGGTCATCATGGTGCCCATGTCCCCGTGGTCATTGTGGTGCCTGTATCGCTGTGGTCCCCATGTGCCCCACCACGTCCCCATGGTCATCGTGGTGCCCATGTCCCCGTGGTCCCTGTGGTCCCCACGTCCCCGTGGTCATCACAGTGCCCATATCCCCGTTGTCCCCATGGTCCCCACGTCCCCATGGTCATCGTGGTGCCTGCATCCCCATGGTCCCCATGTGCCCCACCACGTCCCCGTGGTCATCGCGGTGCCTGTACCCCCGTGGTCCCCCTGTCCCCATGGTCATCATGGTGCCCATGGTCATCGTGGTGCCTGCATCCCCGTGGTCCCCATGTGCCCCACCACGTCCCCGCGGTCACCGTGTCCCCTGTGTCCCCAGTGCGAGAACAACTCCTCCATGCGGTGGCAGATGGCCCTGTACCGCGAGATGGCCGGCAAGGCCGAGGACTCCGACAGCCCCGAGAAGATCGTCCGGAGGGTGCAGGAGGTGTCGGCCGTGCTCTACCACCTCGAGCAGGTCGGGGGTCCGGGGGGGTCCCAGGGAATTTGGGGGTCCCTGGGGTGCAGGAGGTGTCGGCCGTGCTCTACCACCTGGAGCAGGTCGGGGGTCTGGGGGGGTCCCAGGGAATTTGGGGGTCCCTGGGGTGCAGGAGGTGTCGGCCGTGCTCTACCACCTCGAGCAGGTCGGGGGTCCGGGGGGGGTCCCAGGGAATTTGGGGGGCCCTGGGGTGCAGGAGGTGTCGGCCGTGCTCTACCACCTGGAGCAGGTCGGGGGTCCGGGGGGGGTCCCAGGGAATTTGGGGGTCCCTGGGGTGCTGCGGGGGTCCGGGGGTGCTGCGGGGGGTCCCAGGGTGCTGCGGGGAGTCCGGGGGTGCTGGGGGGGTCCCGGGGTGCTGCAGGGGGTCCGGGGGTGCTGTGGGGGGGTCCCGGGGTGCTGCAGGGGGTCCGGCGGTGCTGCGGGGGGGTCCGGGGGTGCTGTGGGGGGTCCGGGGGTGCTGGGGGGGGGTCCCGGGGTGCTGGGGGGGGTCCGGAGGTGCTATGGGGGGGTCCCGGCGTGCTGTGGGGGGTCCGGGGGTGCTGCGGGGCGTCCGGGGGTGCTGCGGGGGGTCCGGGGGTGCTGGGGGGGTCCCGGGGTGCTGTGGGGGGGTCCCGGGGTGCTGGGGGGGTCCCGGGGTGCTGTGGGGGGTCCGGGGGTGCTGCGGGGGGGTCCGGGGGTGCTGCGGGGGGTCCCGGGGTGCTGTGGGGGGTCCGGGGGTGCTGGGGGGGTCCCGGGGTGCTGTGGGGGTCCCAGGGTGCTGCGGGGGGTCCGGGGGTGCTGCGGGGGGTCCGGGGGTGCTGGGGGGTTCCCGGGGTGCTGCGGGGGGTCCCGGGATGCTGCGGGGGGTCTGGGGGTGCTGTGGGGGGTCCGGGGGTGCTGGGGGGGTCCCGGGGTGCTGCGGGGTGCCCAGGTGACGCCCCCCCAGACGGAGCACCCCTACAAGTCCAAGAAGGCCGTCTGGCACAAGCTGCTCTCCAAGCAGCGGCGCCGCGCCGTCGTCGCCTGCTTCCGCATGACGCCGCTCTACAACCTGCCCAGGTGGGCACTGGGAGCACTGGGAGCACTGGGAGCCGCCGGGGGGGGTGGGTGTCTGAACCCCTGAGAGCGACTGGGGGCGACTGGGACCGCTGGGGAGCCTCTGGGGGCAACTGGGGATGTCCTGGGAGCCCCTGGGGCAACTGGGGAGCCTCTGGGGGCAACTGGGGATGTCCTGGGAGCCCCTGGGGCAACTGGGGAGCCTCTGGGGGTGACTGGGGATGTCCTGGGAGCCCCTGGGGCAACTGGGGAGCCTCTGGGGGCAACTGGGGATGCCATGGGAGCCCCTGGGGCAACTGGGGAGCCTCTGGGGGCAACTGGGGATGTCCTGGGAGCCCCTGGGGCAACTGGGGAGCCTCTGGGGGTGACTGGGACCGCTGGGGAGCCTCTGGAGGCAACTGGGGATGCCGTGGGAGCCCCTGTGGCAACTGGGGAGCCTCTGGGGGCAACTGGGGATGCCATGGGAGCCGCTGGGGCAACTGGGGAGCTCCTGGGGGTGACTGGGAATGCCATGGGAGCCACTGGGGCAACTGGGGAGCCTCTGGGGCAACTGGGAAGCCCCTGGGGGCAACCAGGAACCCCTTAGGCGTAACTGGGAATGTCCCAGAGCCTTGTGGAGGCAACTGGGGAGCTCCTGGGGGCAATTGGGAGCTGCTGGGAGCAACTGGGAACCCCTGAGGGCAACCAAGAACACTGCTGGGGGCAACTGGGAGTAACTGGGAACGCCCGAGGGCAACCCAGAACTGTGCTGGGGGCAACTGGGAGTAACTGGGAACCCCTCAAGAGCCCCTGGGAGCCCCTGGGGATAACTGGGTGCCTCCTGGGTGGACCCCCCGCCCCTGTCCCCCCCTCCTGGGGTGCGGCCCCCCCTCACTGTCCCCCCTCACTGTCCCCCCTCGCTGTCCCCCTGTCCCCCCTCCTGGGGCTCGGCCCCCCCCCACTGTCCCCCCCCACTGTCCCCCCTCACTGTCCCCCCCCGCTGTCCCCCCCCACTGTCCCCCCCTCTGTCCCCCCCCATCCGCCTCGCTGTCCCCTCTCACTGTCCCGTCCCCCCCGTCTCCCCCCACTGTCCCCCCTCCCTGTCCCCCTGTCCCCTCTCCCGGGGCATGGCCCCCCCCCACTGTCCCCCCCCACTGTCCCCCCCCCCACTGTCCCCCCCCACTGTCCCCCCCACTGTCCCCCCCCACTGTCCCCCCCTCTGTCCCCCCCCGTCCCCCCTCGCTGTCCCCCCCCACTCTCCCCCCCCGACTGTCCCCCCTCACTGTTCCCCCCTGTCCCCCCTGCTGTCCCCCCCGTCCCCCCTCGCTGTCCCCCCCTGCTGTCCCCTCTCACTGTCCCCCCCCCGTCCCCCCCGTCCCCCCCTCTGTCTGTCCCCCCCACTGTCCCCCCCCGTCCCCCCCACTGTCCCCCCTCACTGTCCCCCCCACTACCCCCCCCACTGTCTCCCCCCGTCCCCCCCTCATGTCCCCCCCACTGCCCCCCCCACTGTCCCCCCCCTCTGTCCCCCCCACTACCCCCCCCACTGTCCCCCCCGTCCCCCCCTCATGTCCCCCCCCCGTCCACCCCCTCTGTCCCCCCCACTACCCCCCCCACTGTCCCCCCCCCACTGTCTCCCCCCATCCCCCCCTCATGTCCCCCCCACTGTCCCCCCCGTCCCCCCCTTCCCCCCCTCATGTCCCCCCCACTGCCCCCCCCACTGTCCCCCCCCTCTGTCCCCCCCACTACCCCCCCCACTGTCTCCCCCCGTCCCCCCCTCATGTCCCCCCCACTGCCCCCCCCGTCCCCCCCATGTCCCCCCCACTCCCCCCCCCACTGTCCCCCCCTCTGTCCCCCCCACTACCCCCCCCACTGTCCCCCCCCGTCCCCCCCTCGTCCCCCCCTCGTCCCCCCCTCATGTCCCCCCCTCGTCCCCCCCTCATGTCCCCCCCCGTCACCCCCTCGTCCCCCCCTCATGTCCCCCCCGTCCCCGCCGCCAGGCACCGCGCCTGTAACATGTTCCTGGAGGCGTACCAGCTCTCCTGGCTGCTGCCGCAGGAGCACCCCTTCGAGGACCGCATGATCAACGACCTCTCGGTGAGGCGGGGAGGGGGGGGCTGCGGGGACGGGGGGGGGGGGGGACCCGGCTGGGGACCCCCCCCGCTGAGCCCTGCCGTGGGGGCCGAGGCAGAAGTCGGGGGAGGAAGAGGAGGAGGAGGAGGAGGAGCGGGATAAGAAGCCGGACCCCCTGCACCAGCTCATCCTGCACTTCAGCCGGACGGCGCTGACCGAGAAAAGGTGGGGGGGGGGGGTGGGGGTGGTGTCCCCCCAGGGTGGGGGGCGCTGGGGGGCACCCGGACGCCTGGGTGCCCCCCTGGGGGGGTCCCGGTGCCCCCCTTTGAGCCCCGTCCCCCCCCCCACCCCGCAGCAAGTTGGAGAAGGATCATTTGTACATGGCGTACGCTGGCATCATGGCCAAGGTGGGTCCCGACCCCCCCCCCCCCCCCCCGGGGTGTCCCCCCCCAAAAGCGCCCAAGCAGGCGTGGGGCCGGGAGCTCCCCCTGCCTGGGGGGGCTCCCCAGGGATTTGGGGGGGCCCCCGGGATGGGGCTGGGGGCAGAGGGTGCTCAATGCCCCGGACCGCGTCGTCTGTGTGTCCCCCCCGTCCCCCCCCCCCCAGAGCTGCCACATCGAGGAAGGGGAAGAGGAGGAGGAGGAGAAGGAGAAGGAGGAGGAAGAAGCTGAGGACTCATTCGAGGTGGGTGCGGGGGCACCCTGAGCCCCCCCCCCCGACCCCCCCCGGCCCCCCCGGCCCCCCCTGACCCTGCCCCTGCCCCTGCCCCCCCAGGAGAAGGAGATGGAGAAGCAGAAGCTGCTGTACCAGCAGGCGCGGCTGCACACGCGGGGGGCGGCCGAGATGGTGCTGCAGATGATCAGCGCCTGCAAGGGTGAGGCCCTCGCGTCCCCCCCGCGCACGGGAAGGGGCCTCGTGTCACCCCCTCGCACGGGGAGGGTCCTTGTGTCACCCCCGTGCATGGGGAGGGTCCTCGTGTCACCCCCCACCCCTCGCACAGGGGTCCTTGTGTCATCCCCTCGCACGGGGAGGGTCCTTGTGTCACCCCCGTGCATGGGGAGGGGCCTCGTGTCACCCCCCACCCCTCGCACGGGGGTCCTTGTGTCATCCCCTCGCACGGGGAGGGTCCTTGTGTCACCCCCGCGCACGGGAGGGGCCTCGTGTCACCCCCTCGCACGGGAAGGGTCCTTGTGTCACCCCCTGCCCCTCGCACGGGAAGGGTCCTTGTGTCACCCCCTGCCCCTCGCACGGGGGCCTCGTGTCACCCCTGCGCATGGGGAGGGTCCTTGTGTCACCCCCTCGCACGGGGAGGGTCCTCGTGTCACCCCCTGCCCCTCGCACGGGAAGGGGCCTCGTGTCACCCCCCGCCCCTCGCACGGGGGTCCTTGTGTCACCCCCTCGCACGGGGAGGGTCCTCGTGTCACCCCCGTGCATGGGGAGGGTCCTCGTGTCATCCCCTGCCCCGTGCACGGGAAGGGGCCTCGTGTCACCCCCTCGCACGGGGAGGGTCCTTGTGTCACCCCCGTGCATGGGGAGGGTCCTCGTGTCACCCCCTGCCCCTCGCACGGGGGCCTCGTGTCACCCCCTCGCACGGGAAGGGTCCTTGTGTCACCCCCGCGCACGGGAGGGTCCTCGTGTCACCCCCTGCCCCTCGCACAGGGGCTTTGTGTCACCCCCTCACACGGGGAGGGTCCTTGTGTCACCCCCTGCCCCTCGCACGGGGGTCCTTGTGTCACCCCTTCGCACGGGGAGGGTCCTTGTGTCACCCCCGTGCACGGGAGGGGCCTCGTGTCACCCCCCACCCCTCGCACGGGGGCCTCGTGTCACCCCCCGCCCCTCGCACGGGGGTCCTTGTGTCACCCCTTCGCACGGGGAGGGTCCTTGTGTCACCCCTGTGCACGGGAGGGTCCTCGTGTCACCCCCTCGCACGGGGAGGGTCCTTGTGTCACCCCCTGCCCCTCGCACGGGGGCTTTGTGTCACCCCCATGCACGGGAGGGTCCTTGTGTCACCCCCGTGCACGGGGAGGGTCCTCGTGTCACCCCCTGCCCCTCGCACGGGAAGGGGCCTCGTGTCACCCCCCGCCCCTCGCACGGGGGTCCTTGTGTCACCCCCTCGCACGGGGAGGGTCCTCGTGTCACCCCCGTGCATGGGGAGGGTCCTCGTGTCATCCCCTGCCCCTCGCACGGGGGCCTTGTGTCACCCCCCGCCCCTCGCACGGGGGTCCTCGTGTCATCCCCTCGCACGGGGAGGGTCCTCGTGTCACCCCCTCGCACGGGGGCCTCGTGTCACCCCCCGCCCCTCGCACGGGGAGGGTCCTCGTGTCACCCCCGTGCACGGGGAGGGTCCTCGTGTCACCACCCACCCCTCGCACGGGGGTCCTTGTGTCACCCCCTCGCACGGGGAGGGTCCCCGTGTCACCCCCCCACAGGGGGATCCCCGTGTCACCCCCCGCCCCTCGCACGGGGGCCTCGTGCCACTCGTGCTCCCTGTGGTGACGGAGCGCGGCCTCGGCAGGGGAGCGGGGCGACATGGTGTCCTCCACCCTCAAGCTGGGCATCTCCATCCTCAACGGGGGCAACGCCGAGGTGCAGCAGGTAGGAGGGCGTGTCCCTGTGTCCCTGTGTCCGTGTGTCCGTGTGTCCCCGTGTGTCCGTGTCCCTGTGTGTCCGTGTGTCCCCGTGTCCGTGTGTCCCTGTGTGTCCCCGTGTCTGTGTGTCCCTGTGTCCCTGTGTGTCCCCATGTGTCCCCATGTCCCCGTGTCCCTGTGTCCCCGTGTCCCTCTGTCCCCATGTCCATGTGTCCTTGTGTCCATGTGTCCCTGTGTCCCCGTGTGTCCCTCTGTCCCCGCGTCCCTCTGTCCCCGTGTCCGTGTGTCCCCATGTCCGTGTGTCCCCATGTGTCCCCGTGTGTCCCCGTGTGTCCCCGTGTCCGTGTGTCCCCGTGTCCCCGTGTGTCCCCGTGTGTCCCCGTGTCCCCGAGTGTCCCCGTGTCCATGTGTCCCCGTGTGTCCCCGTGTCCCTGTGTCCCCGTGTGTCCCCGTGTGTCCCTGTGTCCCCGTGTGTCCCCGTGTGTCCCTGTGTCCCCGTGTCCCTGTGTCCTCGTGTCCATGTCCCCGTGTGTCCCCGTGTCCCTGTGTCCCCGTGTGTCCCCGTGTCCGTGTGTCCCTGTGTCCCCATGTGTCCCCGTGTCTGTGTGTCCCCGTGTGTCCCCGTGTCTGTGTGTCCCTGTGTCCCTGTGTGTCCCCATGTGTCCCCATGTGTCCCCATGTGTCCCCATGTGTCCCCATGTCCGTGTGTCCCTGTGTCCCTGTGTCCCTGTGTCCCCGTGTCCCTCTGTCCCCGTGTCCATGTGTCCTTGTGTCCATGTGTCCCTGTGTCCCCGTGTGTCCCTCTGTCCCCGCGTCCCTCTGTCCCCGTGTCCATGTGTCCCCGTGTCCGTGTGTCCCTGTGTCCCCGTGTGTCCCTCTGTCCCCGCGTCCCTCTGTCCCCGTGTCCGTGTGTCCCCGTGTCCGTGTGTCCCTGTGTCCCCGTGTGTCCCCGTGTCCGTGTGTTCCTCTGCCCCCGTGTCCATGTGTCCCCGTGTCCCTGTGTCTGTGTCCCTGTATCCCCATGTCCCTGTCTCCCCGTGTCCGTGTGTCCCCATGTCTGTGTGTCCGTGTGTCCCTGTGTGTCCCCATGTCTGTGTGTCCCTGTGTCCCCATGTCTGTGTGTCCCCATGTCCCCGTATCCCTGTGTCCCCGTGTCCCTGTGTCCGTGTGTCCCCGTGTCCCTCTGTCCATGCACGGGGCTGTGTCATTGCCGTGGGAGCGTGCATGGGGGGTGCCCATTCTGGCACGTGTCCGTGTGTCCATCCCCACGGCCATACATCCACCCATGTGTCCGTGTGTCCACCCCCACGGCCATACGTCCACCCATGTGTCCGTGTGTCCATCCCCACGGCCATACATCCACCCTTGTGTCCGTGTGTCCATCCCCACGGCCATACATCCACCCATGTGTCCGTGTGTCCATCCACACGGCCATACGTCCACACACATGTCTGTGTGTTCATCCACATGGCCACACATCCATGCACATGTCCATATGTCCACGCACGTGTCCATATGTCCATCCACACGTCCATACGTCCGTGCACGTGTCCATGTGTCCATGCACACGTCCATACGTCCATCCACGTGTCCATACGTCCATCCACACGTCCATACGTCCGTGCACGTGTCCATACGTCTATGCACGTGTCCATACGTCCATGCACACGGCCATACGTCCATGCACGTGTCCATATGCCCACACACGTGTCTGTGTGTCCATCCATGTGTCCACGTACGTGTCCATACGTCCACGCACGTGTCCGTGTGTCCATCCACGCGTCCACACATCCGTGCGTGTCTGTGTGCCCACGCACGTGTCCATCCGTCCATCCCCCTGTCCATCCCCGTGTCCATACGTCCACGCACACGTCCGTGTGTACGCCCACGCGTGTTTCCATACTGTGCAAGCGCCCATGGGCGCATCCGTGTCCCCGTGCCCGTGTCCCCATGCTGGTGGCCGTGTCCCTGTGCTGGTGTCCCCATGCCAGTGGCCATGTCCAGGTGCCCATGTCCCCATGCCGGTGGCCGTGTCCCTGTGCTGGTGTCCCCGTGCCGGTGGCCATGTCCACGTGCCCGTGTCCCCATGCCAGTGTCCCCATGCCAGTGGCCATGTCTGGGAGCCCATGTCCCCACGCTGGTGGCCATGTCCCCATGACGGTGTCCCCATGCCAGTGGCCATGTCTGGGAGCCCATGTCCCCACGCTGGTGGCCGTGTCCCCATGCCGGTGTCCCCATGCCAGTGGCCATGTCCGGGTGGCCGTGTCCCCACGCTGGTGGCCATGTCCCCGTGACGGTGTCCCCATGCCAGTGGCCATGTCCGGGTGGTCATGTCCCCGCGCTGGTGGCCATGTCCCCGTGCCGGTGTCCCCGTGCCGGTGGCCATGTCCACGTGCCCGTGTCCCCATGCTGGTGTCCCCATGCCAGTGGCCATGTCCGGGTGGCCGTGTCCCCACGCTGGTGGCCGTGTCCCCATGCCGGTGTCCCCATGCCAGTGGCCATGTCCGGGTGGCCGTGTCCCCGTGCTGGTGGCCATGTCCCCATGACGGTGTCCCCATGCCAGTGGCCATGTCTGGGAGCCCATGTCCCCACGCTGGTGGCCATGTCCCCGTGCCGGTGTCCCCGTGCCGGCGGCCATGTCCGGGTGGCCGTGTCCCCGTGCTGGTGGCCGTGGCCGTCTGTCCATGTGTGTCCCCCCCCCAGAAAATGCTGGACTACCTGAAGGAGAAGCGGGAGGTCGGGTTCTTCCAGAGCGTCCAGGCCCTGATGCAGACCTGCAGGTGACGCCGGGGCTGGGGTCCCCCTGTGGGTATTGGGGTCCCCCCATGGGTATCAGGGTCCCCCCATATGTATCGGGGTCCCCCCGTGGGTATCGGGGTCCCCCATGGGTTTCAGCATCCACCCATGTGTAGCAGGGTCCCCCCCGTGGGCATCAGGGTCCCCCCATGGGTATTGGGGTCCGCCTGTGGTTATCGGGGTCCCCCTGTGGGCATTGGGGTCCCCCCATGGGCATCGGGGTCCCCCCATGGGTATCGGAGTCCCCCCGTGGTTATCGGGGTCCCCTGTGGGCATTGGGGTCCCTCTGTGGGTATCGGGGTCCCCCCATGTGTATCAGGGTCCCCCCCGTGGGTATCAGGATCTCCCCATGGGTATCGGGGTCCCCCCGTGGGCATTGGGGTCCCCCCGTGGGTATCGGGGTCCCTCTGTGGGCATTGGGGTCCCTCTGTGGGTATCGGGGTCCCCCCATGGGTATCGGGGTCCCCCCGTGGGTATCAGGATCCCCCCATGGGTATCGGGGTCCCCCCGTGGTTATCGGGGTCCCCCTGTGGGCATTGGGGTCCCCCCCGTGGGCATCGGGGTCCCCCCATGTGTATCAGGGTCCCCCCGTGGGTATCGGGGTCCCCCGTGGGTTTCAGCATCCCCCCATGGGTATCAGGATCTCCCCATGGGTATCGGGGTCCCCCCGTGGTTATTGGGGTCCCTCTGTGGGTATCGGGGTCCCCCCATGGGTATCAGGGTCCCCCCCGTGGGTATCAGGATCTCCCCATGGGTATCGGGGTCCCCCCGTGGGCATTGGGGTCCCCCCATGGGTATCGGGGTCCCCCCGTGGGTATCGGGGTCCCCCATGGGCATCAGGGCCCCCCTACAGACATTGGGGTCCCCCCCTTGGGTGCCCCAGGGGTTCAGGGCGTTGGGGTGTCCCCCACGGGGGGTTCCCCAAGAGCTTCAGGACCCCCAGGGAGGGGTCGGCTCCAGCCGGGGGGGGGGGGGGGGGCCTGGAAGGGTTTCGGGGGGCCCCATCCTGACCCCCCCGTGTCCCCGCAGCGTCCTGGACCTCAACGCCTTCGAGCGGCAGAACAAGGCGGAGGGGCTGGGCATGGTGACGGAGGAGGGGACGAGTGAGTGGGGGGCCCTGCCCAGGCACCCCCGCGCCCCCCCCCGTCGCTGCTGTCCCATGGGATGGGGGGGCTGCGACTGGGGGGGGGGGGGGGGGTCCCCGTCCCGCGCCCCCCGTCCCGCGCCCCCCGTCCCGCTGCGCTGCTCCCCCCGAGCCCCAGCCATTAATGTGGCTCTGAGCCCCCCATGCCCCCCAAACCCTAATGCCCCCCCAAGCCTTAATGTCCCCCCAAACCCTCATGCCCCCCCCCCGGTCCCTAATGCCCCCCCCAGCCCTGGTTCCCCCTATAGCCCTGGTTCCCCTCTGTGCCTTAACACCCCCCAAGCCCTAATACCCCCCCTTGACCCCTAACTGCCCCCCCTGCCCCTAACACCCCCCCAGGCACCTCATACCTCCTCTGGGCTAATAATGACCCCCCCAAACCCTAATGACCCCCCCAAACCCTAATGACCCCCCAAACCCTAATGACCCCCCCCAGCCCTAGTGACCCCCCTCGCCCTAGTGACCCCCCCCAGCCCTAATACCCCCCTCGCCCTAATGCCCCCCTTGCCCTAATGACCCCCCCAGCCCTAATGACCCCCCCCAAACCCTAATGACCCCCCCAGCCCTAATGACCCCCCCCACTCACCTCCTCTCTCCCCTTCTCTCCCCTCCCGGCTCCTGGTGCCAGTCATCAGCCGTGAGAACGGTAAATACTCGTTATCGCAGGGGCTATAGGGCCGGGGGGGTATAGAGGCTATAGGGCTGGGGGTGTATAGAGGCTATAGGGCTGGGGGGGTATATAGAGGCTATAGGGCTGGAGAGGGTTATACAGAGGCTATAGGGCTGGGGGGGTTATATAGAGGCTATAGGGCTGGGGGGGTATATAGAGGCTATAGGGCTGGAGAGGGTTATATAGAGGCTATAGGGCTGGGGGTGTATAGAGGCTATAGGGCTGGAGAGGGTTATACAGAGGCTATAGGGCTGGAGAGGGTTATATAGAGGCTATAGGGCTGGGGGGGTATATAGAGGCTATAGGATGGGGGGCTATATAGGGGCTATAGGGCTGGAGAGGGTTATATAGAGGTTATAAGGCTGGGGGGTATATAGAGGCTATAGGGCTGGAGAGGGTTATACGGAGGCTATAGGGCTGGGAGGGTATATAGAGGCTATAGGGCTGGGGGGTATATAGAAACTATAGGGCTGGGGTGGATATATAGAGTCTATAGGGCTGGGGGGGTTATTGTAGGGTCTATAGGACCGGGGGGTTATTGTAGGGGCTATAGGGCTGGGGGGGCTATATAGAGTCTATAGGGCTGGGGGGTATCGTAGGGGCTATAGGACGGGGGGGATTATATAGAGTCTATAGGACGGGGGGGGTATCGTAGGGTCTATAGGGCTGGGGAGTGTCGTAGGGGCTACAGGACAGGGGGTACCGTAGGGTCTATAGGGCTCGGGGTTATCGTAGGGGCTATAGGACGGGGGGTATCGTAGGGTCTATAGGGCTGGGGGGTGTCGTAGGGGCTATAGGGCTGGGGGGATTATATAGAGTCTATAGGACAGGGGGTACCATAGGGTCTATAGGGCTGGGGGGTGTCATAGGGGCTATAGGACGGGGGGGATTATATAGAGTCTATAGGGCTGGGGGGTATCGTAGGGGCTATAGGACGGGGGGGATTATATAGAGTCTATAGGACGGGGGGTATCGTAGGGTCTATAGGACGGGGGGGATTATATAGAGTCTATAGGACGGGGGGGGTATCGTAGGGTCTATAGGGCTGGGGGGTGTCGTAGGGGCTATAGGACGGGGGGTATCGTAGGGTCTATAGGGCTCGGGGGTATCGTAGGGGCTATAGGGCTGGGGGGTGTCGTAGGGGCTATAGGGCTGGGGGGATCATATAGGGTCTATAGGGCTGGGGGGTGTCGTAGGGTCTATAGGATGGGGGGGATTATATAGAGTCTATAGGACGGGGGGTGTCGTAGGGTCTATAGGACGGGGGGGATTATATAGAGTCTATAGGACGGGGGGTACCGTAGGGTCTATAGGGCTGGGGGGTGTCGTAGGGGCTATAGGACGGGGGGATCATATAGAGTCTATAGGACGGGGGGTATCGTAGGGTCTATAGGGCTGGGGGGTGTCGTAGGGTCTATAGGACGGGGGGGATTATATAGAGTCTATAGGACGGGGGGTATCGTAGGGTCTATAGGACTGGGGGGATCATATAGAGTCTATAGGACGGGGGGTATCGTAGGGTCTCCGGGCCGGGGGGTGCTGGGGGAGGGTGGCCCTGTCCCCAGAGCAGGGTCGGGACCCACTGCATGTCCCCGGTCCCCTGGCTGCCACCCCGGCCGTGTCCCCGCAGCGCGTCTGTCCCTGACCCCTCGGCCCCGCTGGCTGCCCCCCCCCCGTGCTAACCCCCTGCCGCCCTGGCGCGTCCCCACCGCCGCCCTGGGGTGTCCCCGTGCCGCCCTGGGGTGTCCCCGTGCCGCCCTGGCGCGTCCCCACCGCCGCCCTGGGGTGTCCCCGTGCTGCCCTGGGGTGTCCCCCCGCCACCCTGGCACATCCCGTGCCACCCTGGGGTGTCCCCGTGCCGCCCTGGGGTGTCCCCGTGCCACCCTGGCACGTCCCGTGCCACCCTGGGGTGTCCCCGTGCTGCCCTGGCACGTCCCCATGCCAACCTGGCACGTCCCGTGCCACCCTGGGGTGTCCCTGTGCCGCCCTGGGGTGTCCCGTGCCACCCTGGGGTGTCTCCGTGCCACCCTGGGGTGTCCCCGTGCCGCCCTGAGGTGTCCCCATGCCACCCTGGGGTGTCCCCGTGCCGTCTCGGTGTGTCGCGGTCACCCCGGGCTGTCCCCGTGCCGCTGCAGCACGTCCCCGCGCCGCCCCGGGACGTCACCCTGCGGCCACCCCGGGGTGTCACCTTGCGGCCCCCTCGGGGCCCCCCCTTGGCCACCCGTGGCCCCACGTGACGCCGTCCCCGTCCCCGTCCCCCAGGGGAGAAGGTGATGTCGGACGACGAGTTCACGCAGGATCTCTTCCGGCTGCTCCAGCTGCTGTGCGAGGGGCACAACAACGGTGAGGGGACGCGGGGACAGGGGCTACGGGGGCGTGGGGCGCGGCCATGGGGCACGAGGGGGCTTTGGGGGGCTCTGGGGTGGGGAAGGGGCTTTGGAGGAGCGTGGGGCAGAAGAAGGAGCTATGGGGCAGAAGAAGGAGCTATGGAGCAGGAGGGGCTACGGGGCGGCCGTGGGGGCTATGGGGCAGGAGGGGCTATGGGGCGGCCATGGGGGCTATGGGGCAGGCGTGGGGTGGCGGTAGGGCGGCTGTGGGGCCGGTCTCACCCCGTTCCCCCCCCCCCCCCCCCCAGATTTCCAGAACTACCTGCGCACCCAGACGGGGAACACGACCACCATCAACATCATCATCTGCACCGTGGACTACCTGCTGCGCCTGCAGGTAGCCGGCCCCGCGGCGCCCCACGGCCCCCCCCCCACAGCCCCACGCCGCGGCCTCCGGAGCCTGGACCCCACGGCTCGGCCCCAGCCCCAACCCCCCCTTCCTGACCCACGTCCCCGACCATCCCTGACCCACGTCCCCTCGCCCTGCTCTGTCCCACGTCCCAGCCTGGGTCCCCCACCCCCCCCGTGTCCCCACCCCCCCCGTGTCCCCACGTCCCTGTGCTGCTGGTGGTCCCCACGTCCCCATCCCCGTGTCCTCGTGCTGCTGGTGGTCCCCACGTCCCCATCCCCGTGTCCTCGTGCTGCTGGTGGTCCCCACATCCCCATCCCTGTGTCCTCGTGCTGCTGGTGGTCCCCACGTCCCCGTCCCCGTGTCCTCGTGCTGCTGGCGGTCCCCGCGTCCCCTCCACTGACAGTGCCCACCCCGCGGCAGGAGTCCATCAGCGACTTCTACTGGTACTACTCGGGGAAGGACGTCATCGACGAGCAGGGGAAGCGCAACTTCTCCAAGGCCATGGCGGTGGCCAAGCAGGTCTTCAACAGCCTCACCGAGTACATCCAGGTGAGCCCCCCAGCCCCGCAGCCCCTCGCCAGGCACCGCCCGGTGGCATGGGCCCTGCAGCCCCCCGCGATGTCCCTGGGGGGCTGGAGGTGGTGGTCCGAGATCCTTGGGGTCCCCTGGAGTCTTGGTGTCCTGGGGATCCTGGTGTCCCTGCGTGTCCCTGGGAGGTCCCCAAGGCCCCCGAGGTACCAGGGGTCCCGATGTCCCTGGGAGGTCCCCAAGGTCCCTGGGGGTCCCGATGTCCCTGGGAGGTCTCCAAGGACCCCAGTGTCCAAGGGGTCCTGATGTCCCAGGGGTCCCCAAGGACCCTGGGGGTCCCGATGTCCCTGGGAGGTCCCCAAGATCCCAGGGGTCCTGATGTCCCTAGGAGGTCCCCAGGGACCCTGGGGGTCCCGATGTCCCTGGGAGGTCCCCAAGGACCCCAGTGTCCCAGGGGTCCCGATGTCCCTGGGGGTCCCCAAGGACCCTGAGGGTCCCCATGTCCCTGGGAGGTCCCCAAGGACCCCAGTGTCCCAGGGGTCCTGATGTCCTAGGGGTCCCCATGTCCCTGGGAAGTCCCCAAGGACCCCGAGGTCCCAGGGGTCCCGATGTCCCTGGGAGGTCCCCAAGGTCCCTGGGGTCCCAATGTCCCTGGGAAGTCCCCAAGGACCCCAAGATCCCAGGGGTCCTGATGTCCCTAGGAGGTCCTCAGGGACCCTGGGGGTCCCGATGTCCCTGGGAGGTCCCCAAGGTCCCTGGGGGTCCCAGTGTCCCTGGGAGGTCCCCAAGGACCCCAGTGTCCAAAGGGTTCCGATGTCCCTGGGGGTCCCGATGTCCCTGGGAGGTCCCCAAGGGCTCTGATGTCCCTGGGGGTCCCCTGGGAGGACACCCCAGTGTCCCAGGGGTCCCGATGTCCCTGGGAGGTCCCCAAGGCCCCTGGGGGTCCCGATGTCCCTGGGAGGTCCCCAAGGACCCCAGTGTCCCAGGGGTCCCAATGTCCCTGGGGGTCCCCATGTCCCTGGGAGGTCCCCAAGGACCCCAGTGTCCCAGGGGTCCCAATGTCCCTGGGGGTCCCCAAGGACCCTGAGGGTCCCCATGTCCCTGGGAGGTCCCCAAGGACCCCAGTGTCCAAGGGGTCCTGATGTCCCTGGGGGTCCCGATGTCCCTGGGAGGTCCCCAAGGACCCCAAGATCCTAGGGGTCCCGATGTCCCTAGGAGGTCCCCAGGGACCCTGGGGGTCCCGATGTCCCTGGGAGGTCCCCAAGGACCCCAAGATCCCAGGGGTCCCGATGTCCCTAGGAGGTCCCCAAGGTCCCTGAGGGTCCCTCTGTCCCTGGGAGGTCCCCAAGGGCCCTGGTGTCCCAGGGGGTCCCCCGGGGGTCCTGAAGCCCCTGGGAGGAGACCCCAGTGTCCCAGGGGTCCCGATGTCCCTGGGGTCCCCAGGAGCCCCAACGTCCCAGGGATCCTGGCGTCCCTGCTGTCCCCTGGGGCTCCCAATTCTCTGGGGGTCCCAGGACTCCCCGAGGGTCCCCGGGGGGGTCTCGGGGGGGTCCCCGGGGCCGGCGGTGCCAGTGCCCACCACCCGCAGGGTCCCTGCACGGGCAACCAGCAGAGCCTGGCCCACAGCCGCCTCTGGGACGCCGTCGTCGGCTTCCTCCACGTCTTCGCCCACATGATGAAGAAGCTGGCCCAGGTGGGCACTGGGGGGGCACTGGGAGCACTGGGAGCCCCCCCCCCACCTCCCCTACTAACCCGCTGCCCCCTCCTCGCTGTCCCCAAGTCGGGGGGGGGGGGGGTTGGGGACACCCAGGTGGCATCAGCAGCCCCCCCACGACCCCCAACCCATCCCGTTGGCCCTGGGGCACCCTAAGGACCCCCCAAGCTGGGGGGGGGGGGGGGACACACACACGAGACCCCGGGGGGGCCCCGAGAGACCCCGCGCTGGCTCTGACGGACCTTTCCGCCCCGCTGCCGCCAGATGGGCCGAACGCCGGGACCGCGGATGGGCGTAAGCACCCGCCGAGCCC
Organism: Mycteria americana; assembly: GCF_035582795.1. Classification (NCBI taxonomy): domain Eukaryota; kingdom Metazoa; phylum Chordata; class Aves; order Ciconiiformes; family Ciconiidae; genus Mycteria; species Mycteria americana. The sequence goes on along the minus strand of NW_027445630.1, from coordinate 640,794 downwards.
CCCCGCCCCGTCCCCCCCCCTCCCCACCGCCGCATGGCCTCGCTAACACCCCCGCCCCGGCATGGCAAAGCCCTCCCCCCCCCCGCTCGGACCCCCCCGCTTGGGTTGCGCGCGAGTTGGGGGGCCACCACCCACCCTCTGTCTCGTGGCGCGAGGAGCGGTGCCGGAGCGGGTCCTGCCCCCCAGGTAAGGGGGTCCGGGGCCGTGGTGGGGGTCACGGCATGGGCGGGGGGGGCCACCTCGGGCTCATGGTGTGTCCGTCCCCCCCCCCAGGACTCCAGCCAGATCGGGCTGCTGAAGGAGCTGCTGGACCTGCAGAAGGACATGGTGGTGATGCTGCTGTCCCTGCTGGAAGGTGGGGTCCCCCCGTCGTGTGTGTCCCCCCCCCGGGGCGTCCAGGACCCCCCCCTGCTGCCCCGGGTGTCCCAGCGTCACCCAGGGTCCTCCTGCCGTGCGGGGTGTCCTCGCCGTCCCACGCCGCGTGGCCTCAGGACATCCCATCCGCCAGCCGGGCTGTCCTAATGCCACCCGGGGTCACCGTGTGTCCGTCCCCCCCCCCCAGGTTGAGGTGTCCTCGCCATCCAGGCTGTCCCCCTGCCATCGGGGGTGTCCCCTCACTCTCCAGGGTGTCCCTTGACCACCCATGGTGTCCCCATCCCTCAGGGTGTCACCTGGCTCTGTAGGGTGCTCCCACCATCCATGGTGGCCCGTGCCGCTTGAGGTGTCCTTGGCCACCTGGGGCTTGTCCCCTGGTCACCAGGGTTGTCCCCGTGCTCTCCAGGGTGTCCCTTGACCACCCAGGGTGTCCCCTCACTCTCCAGGGTGTCCCCAGGCACCGGGGCTGTCCCCACAGCACCCCCGGACCTGATGGGACACCCCCCACCCCCCCCAACCCCCCCCAACCCCTTCCACAGGCAACGTGGTGAACGGGACCATCGCCCGGCAGATGGTGGACATGCTGGTGGAGTCCTCCAGCAACGTCACCATGATCCTCAAGTTCTTCGACATGTTCCTGAAGCTGCGGGACATCGTGGCCTCGGACGCCTTCCGCGACTACGTCTCGGACCCGCGAGGTCTCATCTCCAAGAAGGACTTCCAGAAGGCGATGGACAGCCAGAAGCAGTACGAACCCGCCGAGATCCAGTTCCTGCTCTCCTGCTCCGAGGCGGACGAGAACGAGATGATCGACGTGGAAGCCTTCGCCGGTCGCTTCCAAGAACCCGCTCGCGACATCGGCTTCAACGTAGCCGTGCTCCTCACCAACCTCTCGGAGCACGTTCCCCACGACCAACGTCTCCGGACCTTCTTGGAGCAAGCGGCCAGCATCTTGGAGTATTTCCGCCCTTTTTTGGGGCGGATCGAGATCATGGGAGCGGCTCGGCGGATCGAACGCCTCTACTTCGAGATCAGCGCCGCCAACAAGGCGCAGTGGGAGATGCCCCAGGTGAAGGAGTCCAAGCGCCAGTTCATCTTCGACGTGGTCAACGAGGGGGGGGAGGCCGAGAAGATGGAGCTCTTCGTCAACTTCTGCGAGGACACCATCTTCGAGATGCAGATCGCCTCGCGCCTCTCCGAGGAGGAACCCCCGCGGCAAGGCGGGGAGGACGAGGAGCAGGAGGAAGAGGAGGAGGCCTCCGAGGCCGCCGGCCCCCCGCCCCCTGCCGAGCCCGCCTCGGCTTTCGGGGAGCTGCTGGCGGGGGCCGGGGGGCTGCGGCGCTTGCTGGGCTCCCCCCAGACTTGGCGGCGGCGGCTGCGGCGGCTGCGGCGGCGGCCGGGCCGGGAGCTGGCGTGGGCGGCGGGGGCGGCCGCCGGCCGGGCGCTGCTGGGGGGGCTGCTGGGGGGCTGCGGGGTGCTGGCGGCCGTGGGGCGCCTGGCCTGGACCTCCCTTTTCGGAGGGGGGCTGGTGGAGGGGGCGCAGCGCCTGGCCCTGGCCGAGCTGCTGGCCAGCATGCCCGACCCCACCCAGGACGCCGTGGGGGGCGGCGAGGCCGGCGGGGGAGCAGGGGCAGAGGAGGGGGGTCCCCAAGACCCCGGCCCCCCGCCCGCCCCCCTCCTGCCGCAGCCCCCCGAGGAGGAGGAGGAGGAGGAGGCGGCGGCGGCGGCGGCGGCGGCGGCGCCGGCGGCTTTCGGGGCGCGCAAGGAGCCCGGGCACTATCGGCTGGCGGCCCCCGACGCCCCCGGGGGGCTGGGGGACATCGGGGAGCCCCCCGCTGCCGAGCCCCCCACCCCCGAGGGCACCCCCATCCTCCGGAGGAAGATTGGGGTAGGCGGCCGACGGGGGCTCGGGGAGGGGGGGTCCTGTGGGGAGGGGTCCCGGGGGGGGGGGTGGGCAGGGTGCTGGGGGTCTCGGGGGGGGGCAGGACCCCGGGGTCCCCTAGGGGGGGCAGGACACTGGGGGGGTCCCTATGGAGGGGCAGGACCCCGGGGGTCCCCTATGGGGGGGGGGGCAGGACACTGGGGGGGTCCCTATGGGGGGGCAGGACCCCAGGGGTCCCCTATGGGGGGGCAGGGCACTGGGGGGGTCCCGATGGGGGGGCAGGACCCCGGGGGTCCCCTATGGGGGGGGGGCAGGACACTGGGGGGATCCCCATGGGGGGGCAGGGAACTGGGGGGGTCCCTATGGGGGGGCAGGACACTGGGGGGATCCCCATGGGGGGGCAGGACCCCGGGGTCCCCTATGGGGGGGCAGGGCACTGGGGGGGTCCCTATGGAGGGGCAGGACCCCAGGTGTCCCCTATGGGGGGGCAGGGCACTGGGGGGGTCCCGATGGGGGGGCAGGACACTGGGGGGATCCCCATGGGGGGGCAGGACCCCGGGGTCCCCTATGGGGGGGGGCAGGACACTGGGGGGGGTCCCTATGGAAGGGCAGGACCCCAGGGGTCCCCTATGGGGGGGGGGCAGGACACTGGGGGGGGTCCCTATGGGGGGGCAGGACCCCAGGGGTCCCCTATGGGGGGGCAGGACACTGGGGGGGTCCCGATGGGGGGGCAGGACCCCAGGGGTCCCCTATGGGGGGGCAGGGCACTGGGGGGGTCCCGATGGGGGGGCAGGACCCCAGGGGTCCCCTATGGGGGGGGGCAGGACACTGGGGGGGTCCCTATGGGAGGGAGGACCCTGGGGTGCCCTATGGGGGGGCAGGACCCCAGGGGTCCCCTATGGGGGGGCAGGACACTGGGGGGGTCCCCTATGGGGGGGCAGGACCCCAGGGGTCCCCTATGGGGGGGCAGGACACTAGGGGGGTCCCTATGGGGGGGCAGGACCCCAGGGGTCCCCTATGGGGGGGCAGGACACTGGGGGGGTCCCGATGGGGGGGCAGGACCCCGGGGTCCCCTGGGGGGGTCCCTATGGGGGGGAGGACCCTGGGGTCCCTCCCCGCAGTGGGGAGCAGAGCGGGGGTCCCCAGCCCTCCGGTTCCTGCTCCCTATGGGCACGGCCAGCCCCAGCAGGGCTTTTTTTGGGGGGGGGGGGGGGGGGCCGGCCCGTGCCCCCCCCGGGCCTGATCCTGGCCCCCACCGCAGGAGGACGGGGAGGAGGTGGTGGAGGAGCCGCAGAAGGAAGAGGAGCCGGCGGGCGAGGCCGAGAAAGCCGAGTACGTGGGGGGCCAGGGCCCCGTTGGGGGGTGCATGGCCCCATTGGGGGTGCATGGTCACATGGGGGGGTGCATGGCCCCATTGGGGGGTGCATGGCCCCATTGGGGGGGGTGCATGGCCCTATGGGGGGTGCATGGTCGCATGGGGGGGTGCATGGCCCCATTGGGGGGTGCATGGCCCCATTGGGGGGGGGGTGCATGGCCCCATTGAGGGGTGCATGGCCCCATTGGGGGGTGCATGGCCCCATGGGGGGGTGCATGGCCCCATTGAGGGGTGCATGGCCCTATGGGGGGTGCATGGTCACATGGGGGGGTGCATGGCCCCATTGGGGGGTGCATGGCCCCATTGGGGGGGGGGTGCATGGCCCCATTGAGGGGTGCATGGCCCCATTGGGGGGTGCATGGTCACATGGGGGGGGTGCATGGCCCCATTGGGGGGGGGTGCATGGCCCCATTGGGGGGTGCATGGCCCCATGGGGGGGTGCGTGGCCCCATTGGGGGGTGCATGGCCCTATGGGAGGTTCATGGCCCCATTGAGGGGTGCATGGCCCCATTGGGGGGGGGGCTCATGGCCCCATTGGGGGTGCATGGCCCTATGGGGGGTCCGTGGCCCCATTGGGGGTGCATGGCCCCATTGGGGGGGGGGTGTTCATGGCCCCATAGGGGGGTGCATGGCCCTATGGGGGGTGCATGGCCCTATGGGGGGTCCGTGGCCCCATTGGGGGTGCATGGCCCCATTGGGGGGGGGTGCATGGCCCCATTGGGGGGTGCATGGCCCTATGGGGGGTCCGTGGCCCCACTGGGGGGCTGTGGGAAGGGCGGAGGGTCCCGCTGGAGACCCCCACCCAGGCAGCCCCCTCTCTGCAGCACGGAGAACGGGGAGAAGGCTGGGGCGGAGGCGGCCGAGGGGGGGCCCGAGCCTGAGGCCCCCAGGAAGAGGAGGAAATCGGTCCTTCGGGAGCGCCGGGAGCCGCCGGCCGAGGGAGCCTTCGAGTTCTGGGCTGAGCTGGAGGTCCAGAGGGTCAAATTCCTGGTACGGGGGGGCCGGGGGGCCGGGGGGGGGGGCCGGGACCCCCATTGCCTGAGCACCGGGACCCCCACCCCTGGGGGAGCAGCCTGGGGGGGCGATGGGACCCCCATCAATGGGGATGGCCCCTGGGTGGGTGCTCTGGGTGCTCGGGGGGGGGGGGTTGGGGGTCGTGGGGCTGGGGGTGCCGCAGCCCTGAGCGTGTGTGCCCCCCCCCCCCCCCCGCCCCCCCCGGCACAGAACTACCTGTCCAGGAACTTCTACAACCTGCGGTTCCTGGCGCTCTTCCTCGCCTTCGCCATCAACTTCATCCTCCTCTTCTACAAGGTCTGGGTCCCCGGGAGGGGGATTGGGGGGGGGGGGGGGCACCCAGACCCCTGGGTCCCCATGGGGGGGGGTATGGGATAGAGCAGGGGCACCCCAGACCCCTGGGTTCCCATGGGGGGGGGTGTCAGATGGGGTAGGGGCACCCCAGACCCCTGGGTCCCCATGGGGGGGGGGGTATGGGATAGAGCAGGGGCACCCCAGACCCCTGGGGTCCCCATGGGGGGGGGTGTCAGATGGGGTAGGGGCACCCCAGACCCCTGGGTCCCCATGGGGGGGGGGTGTCAGATTGGGTAGGGGGCACCCCAGACCCCTGGGTCCCCATTGAGGGGGTGTCAGATGGGGTGGGGGCACCCCAGACCCTGGGTCCCCATGGGGGGGGTGTCAGATTGGGTAGGGGCACCCCAGACCCCTGGGTCCCCCATGGGGGGGTTGTCAGATGAGGTGGGGGCACCCCAGACCCCTGGGTCCCCATGGGGGGAGGTATGGGATAGAGCAGGGGCACCCCAGACCCCTGGGTCCCCATTGAGGGGGTGTCAGATGGGGTTGGGGCACCCCAGACCCCTGGGTCCCCATGGCGGGGTGTGGGACAAGGCAGGGGGACCCCCGGCTCCCTGGGGGGCTACGGCGGGGGGTGGGGGCACCCCGGCTCCCTGGGGGGGGGCTGCGGGGTCCGCAGGGTGGGGGTGGCGGGCAGCGGGACGCCCAGGGCGGGTGCCGCAGCGGTCCCTCGCCCCCCCCCCCCCCCCCCCCCCCAGGTGTCGGAGCACCCCCCGGGCGCGGAGGAGGAGCCGGGGGGCGGCGGGGCCGGCGGCGGCGGTGGCCGAGGAGGGCGAGGGGCCCGAGGCCGGGGAGGGAGAGCGTGGTGTACTACTTCCTGGAGGAGAGCACGGGGTACATGCAGCCGGCGCTGCAGGGCCTGGCCCTGGCCCACACCCTGGTCGCCTTCCTCTGCATCATCGGCTACAACTGCCTCAAGGTGCGCCCGGCCGCCTGGGCGCGCCCCTTCGGCCACGCCCCTTCGGCCACGCCCCTGGACACGCCCATGCCCGGTCCCCACCCACCCACCCCCCTTTACTTGGCGTCAGTGTCTGGACGCGCCCGCCCGCCCCTGGCCACGCCCACCTGATCCTAGCCACGCCCACCTGATCCTGACGCGCCCGCCCGCCCCTGGCCACGCCCGCCCGCCCCTGGCCACGCCCTCCTGCTCCTGGAAACGCCCACCTGCTCCTGGAAACGCCCGTCTGCCCCGGCCACGCCCACCTGCTACTGGCCCCACCCACCTGTCCTAACCTCGCCCACCTGCTCCTGGCACGCCCACCTGGCCTGGCCACGCCTGTTTATGGCCCCACAGCCTCTCGTGGTGCCGCGCCCCGATTGGCCACGCCCCTCTCATCTGGCCACGCCCACAGCTGGTCCGTGTGTCCCGTGTCCCGTCCGTCCCCCCCCCCCCCCGTGCTCACACTTGGTGCCAGCACCTGGCCCTGGCAGGGTCCCCACGGCCCCGTGTCCCCACTGTCCCCACATCCCCATGTCCCCACATCCCCACTGGCCCTGTGTCCCCATCTCCCCATGTCCCTGTGTCCCCATGTCCCTGTGTCCCCATGTCCCCATGTCCCCACTGTCCCCATGTCCCCACATCCCTGCTGACCCCGTGTCCCCATGTCCCTGTGTCC
>NW_027445630.1:0-83603 GCF_035582795.1 Mycteria americana | reverse complement strand
CTTGCATGCCTCGCACGAGGGGCTGGCACGAGGCTTGGCACGCCTTGCACGAGGGCCTGGCACGAGGGCCTTGCACACCCCACACGAGGGCCTGGCACGGCTTGCATGAGGGCCTCGCACGAGGGCTTCGCACGCTCGGCACCAGGGCCCTCGCACGCCTGCTTGCAGAGCCCCCCACGCACTTTGCACAAGGGCCCTGCACGAGGACCTGGCACAAAGCTCTGCGCGCCTCGCACGAGGGACTTGCACGCCTGGCACGAGGGCCTGGCACGAGGCTCTGCACGCCTCGCACGAGGGCCTCGCACGCTCGGCACCAGGACCCTCGCACGCCTGCTTGCAGAGCCCCCACGCACCTTGCACGAGGGGCCTGCACGAGGGCCTGGCACAAGGCTCTGCGCGCCTCGCACGAGGGCTTTGCACGCCTTGCACGAGGGCCCTGCACACCTCGCACGAGGGCCTTGCACGCTCGGCACCAGGGCCCTTGCACGCCCGCTTGCAGAGACGCCCCCCCCCCCCCCCCGCACGAGGCCCCGGCACGCTTCGCACGAGGGCTTCGCACGAGAGCCTCGCACGAGGGCCGTGCAGGGGGCGGGGCTTGCACGCCCGCTGCCCCCCCCCGTTGCCGGGGGGGAGGGGTTCTACGGTTTCTATGAAATTAGAGAAAAATACAAAACTCTGCGTGTTTTAAGTTAAAAATAAAAATAAAAATAAAAAAAAACAGAAGAAAATTGGGGGCCCCCCCCCCCGAGCCCCCCCCCGGGGGGCCCCGACCCCCCCCGAGCCCTGGGGGGGGGGGAAGGGGGTCCCCGATGGCAGCAGAGAGGGCCCCCCCCCCCCCCCAAAGCAGCCCTCCAAGGAGGGGGGGGCACTGGGGACCCCCAACCTCGGGGGGGGGGATCGGGACCCCCCAACCTCACCCGGGGGGGGCACTGGGGACCCCCAACCTTGGGGGGGGGGGGATCGGGATCCCCCAAGCTCACCCGGGGGGGGCACTGGGGACCCCCAACTTCGTAGGGGGGGGCCCGGGACCCCCCCCCAGCCTCGCCCAGGGGTACTGGGACCCCCCCCAGCCCTACAGCTGGGAGCCCTGGGGACCCCCAAACTGGGGGGGGGGGGGGGGATGGGGACACCCCGCCCCCCCCCGCAGGAAAGGGGGGTGCCCCCCCCTCACAGCTCGATCTCGAAGGTTTTTTGGAGGTCCCCGGCGAAGGGGTTGGGGGGCGGGGGGGGGGCCTTGGCCCCCAGAGCCGCCCATTGCACCTCGAAAGGGTCCGGGGCGGTTTGGGGGGGCCCGGGGGGGCGCGGGGGGGTGGCCAGGAGCCCCGGGGGGGGGAAGGGAGGGTTGGTTTTGGGGGGGGGGAGGGGGGGTCCGGCGGCGCAGAAGATGTTGGCCACCATTTGGGAGGGGGTGATGCCCACCACGGGCACGGCGGGGGGGGGGGTAGAGCCCCCCCGGGATTTGGGGGGGCAGGAAGACCCCCGGGGGGGCCCCCTCGTAGGGCAGGGGGTGGGGGGGGGGCACGGCCCCCCCCCCCTCCTTGCTGCTGGGCCATGGCCGCCTTGGAGACCTCCTCCAGCCACCGCTCGGCCTCCGAGGGGGTGCGGCGATGCCGGGGGGGCCCCGGGGCCCCCCCCTCCGCCCACGACGCTGGGCCTGCGGGGAGGAAGAGGAGGGATGAAGGGGGGGGGGGGGAACGTGGGTGCTGCCCCCCACCCCCACCCCGGACAAGCAGGGACCCCAATATATGGGGGGGGGGTGTCACTGGGGGGGGCTGCACCCAGTGGGGGGGGATGGGGGAGCCCCCCCCATACAAGCAGGGACCCCAATATATGGGGGGGGGTCCGCACCCAGTGGGGGGGATGGGGGAGCCCCCCCCATACAAGCAGGGACCCCAATATATGGGGGGGGGGCAATGGGGGGGGGCTGTGCCAATGGGGGGATTGGGGACCCCCCCCATACAAGATATGGGGGGGGTGGTCAGTGGGGGGGGGCTGCACCCAGTGGGGGGGGATGGGGGGAGGGGGGAGCCCCCCGAATACAAGCAGGGACCCCCAATATATGGGGGGGGTCACTGGGGGGGTGTGCACCCAGTGGGGGGGACTGGGGCCCCCCCCCATACAAGCAGGGACACCAATATATGGGGGGGGTCCGCACCCAGTGGGGGGGACTGGGCCCCCCCCCCCATACAAGCAGCGACCCCAATATATGGGGGGGGGTCACTGGGGGGGTCTGCACCCAGTGGGGGGGGACTGGGCCCCCCCCCCCCCATACAAGCAGGGACCCAAATATATGGGGGGGGTCCGCACCCAGTGGGGGGGGACTGGGGCCCCCCCCAAACAAGCAGGGACCCCAATATATGGGGGGGTCACTGGGGGGGGTCTGCACCCAGTGGGGGGGACTGGGGCCCCCCCCCATACAAGCAGGGACCCCAATATATGGGGGGGTCACTGGGGGGGTCTGCACCCAGTGGGGGGGACTGGGGCCCCCCCCCATACAAGCAGGGACCCCAATATATGGGGGGGGTCCGCACCCAGTGGGGGGGACTGGGCCCCCCCCCCCCCCATAAAAGCAGCGACCCCAATATATGGGGGGGGGTCACTGGGGGGGTCCTGCACCCAGTGGGGGGGGGACTGGGCCCCCCCCCCCCCATACAAGCAGGGACCCAAATATATGGGGGGGGTCCGCACCCAGTGGGGGGGACTGGGGCCCCCCCCAAACAAGCAGGGACCCCAATATATGGGGGGGTCACTGGGGGGGGTCTGCACCCAGTGGGGGGGACTGGGGCCCCCCCCCATACAAGCAGGGACCCCAATATATGGGGGGGTCACTGGGGGGTCTGCACCCAGTGGGGGGGACTGGGGCCCCCCCCATACAAGCAGGGACCCCAATATATGGGGGGGGTCAGCACCCAGTGGGGGGGGACTGGGGCCCCCCCCATACAAGCAGTAACCCCAAAATACAGGGTGGGGGGGCCACACGGGTGACCCCGAGCATCAAGGCGGGGGGGGGGGGGGGGGGGTTACCTGCGAGGCCCCCCTCGGCGGGGGGGGTGGGGGTGCCCTCGGGGTCCCCGGCAGCGGGGAGCGGGGGGGGGCAGGCGAAGGAAGCGTCGATCTGACTGCAGAGATCGCTGATGCCATCGCTCGTCCCGGGGGGCGGGGGGGGGGCTGTCGGGCGCTAACGAAGAGGACGAGGAAGGGGTTGAAGACCACTGTGACCCCCCCCCAAAAAAAAAAAAACCAAACTTTGAAGGCGTGTGCTACCCCCCCCCCCCCCCCCCCCCCCCCCCCCCTCTCCGGCGACCCTCACCGTGGCCTTGGGCCCGGTCGCCGTCCCGGCGTTGGAGGGTGGAGGGCAGCTCGTTGAGCCGCAGCGAGAGCTGCCGCTTGAAGGGGGAATTTTGCCGGCTGAGGCTCGGAAAACCCCGGAAAGATCCTTGCCGCACCAACTGCTCCAGGGGAGCGTGCCGGCGGGGGATGGCGCGCTGCGACCCCCCCCCGGGACCCCCGTCCAGCGGCGACGCCGCGGCGGCCGCTACCGGCGACGTGTTACCGGGCTGCGCCGGCACGGGGGTTTCGGCGAGGGGGGTTTCATCTGCGGGGAGAAATCGGGAGGGGTGGGGGTGGGGGGGTTGTCGCACCACCCCTTCCCCTTTTTGTTGCCCCCCCCCCACACCCCCACCCAAAGGTGCTCACCCGGTTTTTTGTCGGGGGCGCGGGAGGCGTCGAAGGCGGCGGCGAGGCCGCACTCCTTCTCCCGCCGCTGTTTGCGTTCCAGGCAGGCGGCGAAGGCGCAGCCCACGGCGTGGCTCAGCCGCTCGCCCTGCCCGGGGCGCCGGCACCGTCAGCCCCCCCTGCCCCCCCCACAGACCCCCCCCCCGCAGCGGGTGGGGAGCGGGGGACGTACGCCCGCCCAGGAGCGGCCCGTGTCCCCGATCCTGGTGCATCCCGCGTCCCCGATCCTGGAGCATCCCTGATCCAGATCATCCCTGATCCCCGACCCCGGAGCATCCCACATCCCTGACCCCGGAGCATCCCGTATCCCTGATCCCAGAGCATCCCGCATCCCCGATCCTGAGCATCCCGTATCCCCGACCCCGGAGCATCCCATATCCTGATCCCTGATCCCAGATCATCCCACATCCTGACCCCAGAGCATCCCGTATCCCTGATCCCAGATCATCCCTGATCCCCGACCCCGGAGCATCCCGCATCCCTGACCCCAGAGCATCCGTATCCCTGATCCCAGAGCATCCCGTATCCCTGATCCCAGATCATCCCACATCCCCGATCCTGAGCATCCCACATCCCTGATCCTGAGCATCCCGTATCCCTGATCCCAGATCATCCCGCAGCCCCGACCCCGGAGCATCCCATATCCCATATCCCTGATCCCTGAGCATCCCACATCCCTGACCCCGGAGCATCCCGTATCCTGATCCCGGAGCATCCCGCATCCCTGATCCTGGAGCATCCCGCATCCCCGATCCTGAGCATCCCGCATCCCCGACCCTGGAGCATCCCATATCCCATATCCCTGATCCCTGAGCATCCCGCATCCCTGACCCCGGAGCATCCCACATCCCTGATCCCAGATCATCCCGCATCCCCGATCCTGAGTATCCTGCATCCCCGACCCCGGAGCCTCCTGCATCCCCAATCCTGGACCACCCCATATCCCCGACCCCGAAGCATCCCGTATCCCTGATCCCAGATCATCCCGCATCCCCGACCCCGAGCATCCCATATCCCATATCCCTGATCCCTGAGCATCCCACATCCCTGACCCCGGAGCATCCCGTATCCCTGATCCCAGAGCATCCCACATCCCCGATCCTGAGCAACCCGCATCCCCGACCCCGGAGCATCCCATATCCCTGATCCCTGAGCATCCCATAGCCCTGACCCCGGATCATCCCGTATCCTTGGTCCTGGAGCATCCTGTATCCCTGACCCTGGAGCATCCCGTATCCCTGATCCCAGATCATCCCGTATCCCCGATCCCAGAGCATCCCATATCCCTGATCCTGAGCATCCCTCACCCCTGACCCCGGAGCATCCCGTATCCCTGACCCCGGAGCATCCCGTATCCCTGATCCCAGATCATCCCGCATCCCCGATCCTGAGCATCCCGCATCCCCGACCCCGGAGCATCCCGTGTCCCCGATCCTCAGCGTCCCATAGCACTGACCCCGGATCATCCCGTATCCTCGGTCCTGGAGCATCCCTCACTCCCGACCCCAGAGCATCCCGTATCCCTGATTCCAGATCATCCCGTATCCCCAATTCTGGAGCCTCCCATATCCCTGATCCTGGATCATCCCGTACCCCCAATTCCAGAACCTCCCATATCCCTGATCCCGGATCATCCCGTACCCCCAATCCCAGAACCTCCCATATCCCCAGTCCCGGATCATCCCGTACCCCCAATTCCAGAACCTCCCATATCCCCGATCCCGGATCATCCCGTACCCCCAATTCCAGAACCTCCCGTATCCCCGATCCCGGATCATCCCGTACCCCCAATCCCAGAACCTCCCATATCCCCAATCCCGGATCATCCCGTACCCCCAATTCCAGAACCTCCCGTATCCCTGATCCCGGATCATCCCGTACCCCCAATTCCGGAACCTCCCATATCCCCAATCCCGGATCATCCCGTACCCCCAATTCCAGAACCTCCCGTATCCCCAGTCCCGGATCATCCCGTACCCCCAATCCCAGAACCTCCCATATCCCCGATCCCGGATCATCCCGTACCCCCAATTCCAGAACCTCCCATATCCCCGATCCCGGATCATCCCGTACCCCCAATTCCAGAACCTCCCGTATCCCCGATCCCGGATCATCCCGTACCCCCAATCCCAGAACCTCCCATATCCCCAATCCCGGATCATCCCGTACCCCCAATCCCAGAACCTCCCGTATCCCTGATCCCGGATCATCCCGTACCCCCAATTCCGGAACCTCCCATATCCCCAATCCCGGATCATCCCGTACCCCCAATTCCAGAACCTCCCGTATCCCCGATCCCGGATCATCCCGTACCCCCAATTCCAGAACCTCCCGTATCCCCGATCCCGGATCATCCCGTACCCCCAATTCCAGAACCTCCCGTATCCCCGATCCCGGATCATCCCGTACCCCCAATCCCAGAACCTCCCATATCCCCGATCCCGGATCATCCCGTACCCCCAATTCCAGAACCTCCCGTATCCCCGATCCCGGATCATCCCGTACCCCCAATTCCAGAACCTCCCATATCCCTGATCCCGGATCATCCCGTACCCCCAATTCCAGAACCTCCCATATCCCTGATCCCGGATCATCCCGTACCCCCAATCCCAGAACCTCCCATATCCCCAGTCCCGGATCATCCCGTACCCCCAATTCCAGAACCTCCCATATCCCTGATCCCGGATCATCCCGTACCCCCAATCCCGGAACCTCCCATATCCCCAGTCCCGGATCATCCCGTACCCCCAATTCCAGAACCTCCCATATCCCCAGTCCCGGATCATCCCGTACCCCCAATTCCAGAACCTCCCATATCCCCGATCCCGGATCATCCCGTACCCCCAATTCCAGAACCTCCCGTATCCCCGATCCCGGATAATCCCGTACCCCCAATTCCAGAACCTCCCATATCCCCAGTCCCGGATCATCCTGTACCCCCAATTCCAGAACCTCCCATATCCCCGATCCCGGATCATCCCGTACCCCCAATTCCGGAACCTCCCATATCCCCGATCCCGGATCATCCCGTACCCCCAATTCCAGAACCTCCCATATCCCCGATCCCGGATCATCCCGTACCCCCAATTCCAGAACCTCCCATATCCCCGATCCCGGATCATCCCGTACCCCCAATCCCAGAACCTCCCGTATCCCCAGTCCCGGATCATCCCGTACCCCCAATTCCAGAACCTCCCATATCCCCAGTCCCGGATCATCCCGTACCCCCAATTCCAGAACCTCCCGTATCCCCGATCCCGGATCATCCCATACCCCCGATCCCGGATCATCCCGTACCCCCAATTCCAGAACCTCCCATATCCCCGATCCCGGATCATCCCGTACCCCCAATTCCAGAACTTCCCATATCCCCGATCCCAGATCATCCCGTACCCCCAATCCCAGAACCTCCCGTATCCCCAGTCCCGGATCATCCCGTACCCCCAATTCCAGAACCTCCCATATCCCCGATCCCGGATCATCCCGTACCCCCAATTCCAGAACCTCCCGTATCCCCGATCCCGGATCATCCCGTACCCCCAATTCCAGAACCTCCCGTATCCCCAGTCCCGGATCATCCCGTACCCCCAATTCCAGAACCTCCCGTATCCCCGATCCCGGATCATCCCGTACCCCCAATTCCAGAACCTCCCGTATCCCCGATCCCGGATCATCCCGTACCCCCAATCCCAGAACCTCCTGTATCCCCGATCCCGGATCATCCCGTACCCCCAATTCCAGAACCTCCCGTATCCCCAGTCCCGGATCATCCCGTACCCCCAATTCCAGAACCTCCCATATCCCCGATCCCAGATCATCCCGTACCCCCAATTCCGGATCGGGATCATCCCGTAGCCCCAATTCTGGAGCCTCCCATATCCCCGATCCCGGATCATCCCGTACCCCCAATCCCAGAACCTCCTGTATCCCCAGTCCCGGATCATCCCGTACCCCCAATCCCAGAACCTCCTGTATCCCCAGTCCCGGATCATCCCGTACCCCCAATTCCAGAACCTCCCATGTTCCCGATCCCGGATCATCCCGTACCCCCAATTCCAGAACCTCCCGTATCCCCGATCCCGCATCATCCCGTACCCCCAATTCCAGAACCTCCCGTATCCCCGATCCCGGATCATCCCGTACCCCCAATCCCAGAACCTCCCGTATCCCCAGTCCCGGATCATCCCGTACCCCCAATTCCAGAACCTCCCGTATCCCCGATCCCGGATCATCCCGTACCCCCAATTCCAGAACCTCCCGTATCCCCGATCCCGGATCATCCCGTACCCCCAATTCCGGAACCTCCCGTATCCCTGATCCCGGATCATCCCGTACCCCCAATCCCAGAACCTCCCATATCCCCAGTCCCGGATCATCCCGTACCCCCAATTCCAGAACCTCCCGTATCCCCGATCCCGGATCATCCCATATCCCGGATCCCGGATCATCCCGTACGCCCAATTCCAGAACCTCCTGTATCCCTGATCCTGGATCATCCCGTACCCCCAATTCCAGAACCTCCCGTATCCCCGATCCCGGATCATCCCGTACCCCCAATCCCAGAACCTCCCATATCCCCGATCCCGGATCATCCCGTACCCCCAATTCCAGAACCTCCCGTATCCCCGATCCCGGATCATCCCGTACCCCCAATTCCAGAACCTCCCATATCCCTGATCCCGGATCATCCCATACCCCCAATTCCAGAACCTCCCGTATCCCCAATCCCGGATCATCCCGTACCCCCAGTTCCAGAACCTCCCGTATCCCCGATCCCGGATCATCCCGTACCCCCAATTCCGGAACCTCCCGTATCCCCGATCCCGGATCATCCCATATCCCCGATCCCGGATCATCCCGTACGCCCAATTCCAGAACCTCCTGTATCCCTGATCCTGGATCATCCCGTACCCCCAATTCCAGAACCTCCCGTATCCCCGATCCCGGATCATCCCGTACCCCCAATTCCAGAACCTCCCATATCCCCGATCCCGGATCATCCCGTACCCCCAATCCCAGAACCTCCCGTATCCCCGATCCCGGATCATCCCGTACCCCCAATTCCAGAACCTCCCATATCCCCGATCCCGGATCATCCCGTACCCCCAATTCCAGAACCTCCCATATCCCCGATCCCGGATCATCCCGTACCCCCAATTCCAGAACCTCCCATATCCCCGATCCCGGATCATCCCGTACCCCCAATCCCAGAACCTCCCATATCCCCGATCCCGGATCATCCCGTACCCCCAATTCCAGAACCTCCCATATCCCCAGTCCCGGATCATCCCGTACCCCCAATCCCGGATCATCCCGTACCCCCAATTCCGGAGCCTCCCATATCCCCGATCCCGGATCATCCCGTACCCCCGATCCCGGATCATCCGCTATCCCTGACCCCAGAGCATCCCACACCCCCAACCCCAGACCATTCTGTATCCCTATCCCGACGCATCCCGACGCATCCCGGCGCATCCCGGCGCATCCCGGCGCACCCCGGCGCACCCCGCGGCCCCCCCCCCCGGCACCCACGGAATCCTTGAGGGCCAGGAAGCAGTGGCAGATCCAGCGGCGCGTGGTGCCGTCCCGGCAGATGTAGGAAAAGGCTTTGTCGAAGTTGCGGTCGGGGGCGCAGAAGGAGACCTTCTCGATGGTCTGGTCGACGAGGAGGTCCTGGGGGGGGGAGGGGAGGGGGGGGGGGGGGTGGGGGAGGGGAGGGGGGTGTCACCCAGGACCCCCCCCCCCACCCCGGGGCCACCCCGGGGAACCCTTGGTCACCTTGGTCTTGTCGTCCACCACGCGGAGCCCGTCCGCCGACACCCACAGCACCGACTTCACCGCTTTGCGGCCGCTCTGCGAGGGGTTGGGGGGGGGTCAGGGGGTGGGCGAGGACCCCCCCCCACCCCAACACCCCCCCCTCCCCCCCACCCCTTCCCCGTGGTGGGGGGGGGGAGGGGGGGGTGAAGCGCTCACCGCCTTGAGCTTCTTGACGGCCTCCTCGCAGACGTGCATCCCCCGCGACTCGTCCACCTCCGCGTGCCCCAGGTACTGCGGGGGGGGGGGGGACACGACACACGCCCGTCACCTGGGGACCCCCGCACCCCCCCGAAATGTCCCTGTGCCACCCGGGCCACGGCAGCCCGGATCCTTGATCCCGGAGCAGCCCACATGCCTTGCACCAGAGCATCCCAGATCCGTGATCCCAGAGCATCCCAGATCCCCATCCCAGAGCATCCCAGATCCGTGATCCCGGAGCATCCCAGATCCCTGAGCATCCCAGATCCGTGATCCCAGAGCATCCCTGATCCCAGAGCATCCCAGATCTGTGATCCCGGAGCAGCCCGGAACCCTGATCCCGGAGCAGCCCGCATGCCTTGCACCAGAGCATCCCAGATCCCTGATCCCAGAGCATCCTAGATCTGTGATCCCAGAGCAGCCCGGAACCCTGATCCCAGAGCAGCCCGGAACCCTGATCCCGGAGCAGCCCGGAACCCTGATCCCGGAGCATCACGGATCCCAGATCCCCACCTCGGAGCAGCCCGGAACCCTGATCCCAGAGCATCCCAGATCCATGATCCCGGAGCATCCCAGATCTGTGATCCTGGAGCAGCCCGGAACCCTGATCCCAGAGCAGCCCAGATCCCTGATCCCGGAGCAGCCCGGAACCCTGATCCCGGAGCATCACGGATCCCAGATCCCCACCCCGGAGCAGCCCGGAACCCTGATCCCAGAGCATCCCAGATCCATGATCCCGGAGCATCCCAGATCCCTGGTCCCGGAGCATCCCGGATCCCTGATCCCAGAGCAGCCCAGATCCCTGATCCCGGAGCAGCCCGGAACCCTGATCCCGGAGCAGCCCACATGCCTTGCACCAGAGCATCCCAGATCCCCATCCCAGAGCATCCCAGATCCCTGATCCCAGAGCATCCCAGATCCCCATCCCAGAGCATCCCAGATCCCTGATCCCAGAGCATCCCAGATCCCTGAGCATCCCAGATCCGTGATCCCAGAGCATCCCTGATCCCAGAGCATCCCAGATCTGTGATCCCGGAGCAGCCCAGAACCCTGATCCCGGAGCAGCCCGCATGCCTTGCACCAGAGCATCCCAGATCCCTGATCCCAGAGCATCCCAGATCTGTGATCCCGGAGCAGCCCGGAACCCTGATCCCAGAGCAGCCCAGATCCCTGATCCCGGAGCAGCCCAGAACCCTGATCCTGGAGCATCACGGATCCCAGATCCCCAACCCAGAGCAGCCCGGAACCCTGATCCCAGAGCATCCCAGATCCATGATCCCGGAGCATCCCAGATCCCTGATCCCGGAGCATCCCGGATCCCTGATCCCAGAGCAGCCCAGATCCATGATCCCGGAGCAGCCCAGATCCCTGATCCCTGCCCCACAGCATCCCAGATCCCCAACCCCACAGCATCCCGCATCCCTTGCACCGGAGCATCCCGGATCCCAGATCCCTGCCCTGGAGCATCCCAGATCCCCACCCCAGAGCATCCCGGATCCCGGATCCCTGCCCCGGAGCACCCTGCATCCCCGGAGCACCCCACACACCCCCCCCCCCAGAGCACCCTGGATCCCGGATCCCTGCCCCGGAGCACCCTGCATCCCCACAGCATCCCACATCCCCATCCCAGAGCATCCCAGATCCCCGCCCCACAGCACCTCAGATCCCCAACCCCACAGCATCCCGCATCCCTTGCACCGCAGCATCCCGGATCCCCCCCCCAGAGTATCCCGGATCCCGCATCCCTGCTCTGGAGCATCCCTGGAACATCCCACAGCATCCCAGATCCCTGATCCCTGCCCCACAGCACCCCAGATCCCCAACCCCACAGCATCCCGCATCCCTTGCACCGGAGCATCCCAGATCCCAGATCCCTGCCCTGGAGCATCCCGCATCCCTTGCACCGCAGCATCCCGGATCCCTGATCCCAGAGCATCCCGGATCCTGGATCTCAGAGCATCCCAGATCTCTGCCCCACAGCACCCCAGATCCCCAACCCCACAGCATCCCGCATCCCTTGCACCGCAGCATCCCGGATCCCTGATCCCAGAGCATCCCAGATCCCGGATCTCAGAGCATCCCAGATCCCTGCCCCACAGCACCCCAGATCCCCAACCGCACAGCATCCCGCATCCCTGCCCTGGAGCATCCCGCATCCCGGATCCCTTCCCCGGAGCACCCTGCATCCCTGGAGCATCCCACACCCCCTGCCCTGCAGCACCCCTTGCCCCACACCCCCACCCCACACCCCCACCCCACACCCCCACCCCACATCCCCAGCCCCACAATCCCCAGCCCCACATCCCCGATGCCGAGGGAAGCCGTGGGGCTGCCCCGAGCTCCCCCCGCAGCCGCCGTCTCCCGGCGTGGTGGTGGGGGGTCCCGCCTGGGCAGGGTGTCCCGCTTCGGGGGGGGGGGTCCCGCTTCGGGGGGGGGGGTCCCGCTTCGGGGGGGGTATCCCGCGTGGGGGGGGGGGTGTCCCGCGTGGGGGGGGGGGGTTGTCCCGCGTGGGGGGGGGTCCCACCCCGCTCACCCGCACGGGGAAGCTGCACTTGCCGCATCGCACGGCCTCCTCGTCCGCCTGCCACTGGTGCGGCCGCGCCGCCTCCGGCACGTAGGCCGGCTTCTTCCGACGCAGGCTCTGCCGCAGCTTGTTCATCGCTGACCCCCCCAGGCCTGCAATTTTGGGGGGGGGGGGGGGGGGGATGGGGGTGAAGACCCCCCCAGCTCACAGGGGGCCCCTTCCCCGGGGCTGGCTCCTCCACAGACGGGGGTTTGGGGGGGGGGGGCTCCTGGCCCCCCGCTTTGATCTCGGCAGCTCCAGACTGAACTGGGACGCTGCCCCCCCCCCGCGCCCCCCCCCGGGTTATATTTAGCCCAATAAAAGCCCCCCCCCCCGTGAGGGCTGCGCCCCTGCAAAGGTTGGGGACATTTGGGGGGGGGGGGAGATCATGGCTGGAAGGGGAGCAGGGGCACTGGGGGGGGGGGCTGCACCCCTGCAGAGGTTGGGGACATCGTGGGGGGGGGGACATCATGGCTGGAAGGGGAGCAGGGGCAATGGGGGGGGGGGCTGCACCCCTGTAGAGGTTGGGGACATCGTGGGGGGGGGGGAGATCATGGCTGGAAGGGGAGCAGGGGCACTGGGGGGGGGGGCTGCACCCCTGTAGAGGTTGGGGACATCGTGGGGGGGGACATCATGGCTGGAAGGGGAGCAGGGGCAATGGGGGGGGGGGCTGCACCCCTGCAGAGGTTGGGGACACTGGGGGGGACTGGGGACATGGGGGGGGGGACATCATGGCTGGAAGGGGAGCAGGGGCACGGGGGGGGGGACCAGGACTGTGCCCCTGCAGAGCTTGGGGACATTTGGGGGGGGGGGACACATCATGGCTGGAAGGGGAGCAGGGGCACTGGGGGGGGGGGGCTGCACCCCTGTAGAGGTTGGGGACATCGTGGGGGGGGGGGACATCATGGCTGGAAGGGGAGCAGGGGCAATGGGGGGGGGGGCTGCACCCCTGCAGAGGTTGGGGACATCGTGGGGGGGGGGACATCATGGCTGGAAGGGGAGCAGGGGCAATGGGGGGGGGGGGCTGCACCCCTGCAGAGGTTGGGGACACTGGGGGGGACTGGGGACATGGGGGGGGGGGGACATCATGGCTGGAAGGGGAGCAGGGGCACGGGGGGGGGACCAGGACTGTGCCCCTGCAGAGCTTGGGGACATTTGGGGGGGGGGGACACATCATGGCTGGAAGGGGAGCAGGGGCACTGGGGGGGGGGGGGCTGCACCCCTGTAGAGGTTGGGGACATCGTGGGGGGGGGGACATCATGGCTGGAAGGGGAGCAGGGGCAATGGGGGGGGGGGGCTGCACCCCTGCAGAGGTTGGGGACACTGGGGGGGACTGGGGACATGGGGGGGGGGGGACATCATGGCTGGAAGGGGAGCAGGGGCACGGGGGGGGGACCAGGACTGTGCCCCTGCAGAGGTTGGGGACATCTGGGGGGGGGGACACATCATGGCTGGAAGGGGTCCAGGGGCACTATGGGGGGGGGGGGGGCTGCACTCCTGTAGAGGTTGGGGACATCGTGGGGGGGGACATCATGGCTGGAAGGGGAGCAGGGGCACTGGGGGGGGGGGGCTGCACCCCTGCAGAGGTTGGGGACATTGGGGGGGACCGGGGACATCGGGGGGGGACACACACCATGGCTGGAAGAGGAGCAGGGGCACTGGGGGGGGGGGGGGGGGACACGGACAGGACTGTGCCCCTGCAGAGGTTGGGGACATCGTGGGGGGGGGGGACATCATGGCTGGGAGGGGAGCAGGGGCACTGGGGGGGGGGGCTACACCCCTGTAGAGGTTGGGGACATCGGGGGGGACCAGGGACACCGGGGGGGGGGGGGGGTCAGACCCATCATGGCTGGAAGGGGACCGGGGCCATCGCGGTGGGGGGCAGCACGGCCCGGGGGGGCCGGGGAAGGCGGACCCGGCCGCCGCGGGGTGTCCGTGGGCAGGGGTCCCCCAGGACCCCCCCCTCCTCCTCCCAGCACCGGGGCCACGGGGCGGGGGGGGCCGGGGAGAGGCCGCAGCGTCCGGGCTGTCCCAGCCCCGCAGGGGCGTGGGGTGCCACGCGTGGGGCCCCCCCCCCATCGCCACGCAGGGATGCCACGCGTGTGCCCCCCCCCCGGGGAGGGGGGGGTGTGTGTGTGCGTGTCCCCCCCCGGCCCTGGGGTCCCGCCCTGACGGAGCTGCTGGGCACGGACCGGGGGGAACGCCCCCCCCCCCCCCCCCCGGTTGCCCCCCCCCTCCGGGGGTCGCCCCCCCCCCCCCGCCGCCCCCTTACCCGCCGCCGCGCCCGGGGCTCGGCCCCGTTCGGAGCCGCTCGGCCGCCTTCGGCCGCGTTCGGCTCCGCTCGGCCCCGCTCGGCTCCGGGGCTGTGGCCACAGGACTGCACGCACGCGCCTGCCGCTCCCCGCCCCCTTCATGCATATGCAAAGAGAGCCACGCCCACCCACCGCACCCCGACCCGCTCTAGCCCCGCCTCCACTCTGAATATGCAAATGAGATCAACCCACCCGCCCCTCCTTCAGCGCCGCCTCAACCATTGGCTGGCTGGCTCATGAATATGCAGATTAGCCACACCCCCTCGCTCCCTCCTCTCCACGCCCCTCCCTCTGGCTCCCTGCGCTCCCATAAACCGCGACTCCCGCCCCAAAATTGGGGACCCTCCCCCCAAAATAGGGACACCCCCCCCCAAAATAGGGTCACCCCCCCAAATTAACCCCGCCCCCCACAGGGGAGGGGTGTCCCCCCACACACACACTCCCAGCACCCATTTAGGGGGTGATATATTCTTTATTGGGGGGGGCAGCCTTAAGGTGGGGGTCCCCCCGGTTGGGAAGGGGTCTCCCCAATTTGGGGGGGGTCCCAGTAGCGGGAGTAGCGTTCCTCGAAGAGGTCGCGGCAGGGGACGCGGCCCCCCAGGCGGGCGCAGGCCAGGAAAGCCCCCGCCATTTTGCGGTGGAGGGAATAGGTTTGTTCGGGGGGGGGGGCCAGGCGGTGCCGCAGCATGACGGGGAGCAGCGCCTGCACCCGCCGGGCCGTCCCCTGCCCCCCAAAATCGAAGGGTTGCCCCCCCGAAAAAGCTTCGCCCAGGATCATCACCGCATCCACGTGGGCCGCCTCGAACGCCTGCAACGGGATGCGGTGGGGGGGGCTGAGGGAGAGAACACCCCCAAAAAAGGGGGAGGGCAACCCCAAAAAGGGGGGGACGACGACACCCCAAAAAGGGGGGGGGACCCACTCCCCGAGCCCCTCACCTTGGTCTCGAAGCCCGTAAGGAATTTGAGGTCCCGGGATTTCTGCAGCACCTTGGCTCGGTCCCCGTCGGCCGCAGCCCGGATCACCTGGGGAGGGGGGGGTACGGCCCGGTGGAGGGGGTTTTTTTGGGGGGCAGGGGGGGGGATATGGGGGTACACCCACCCTCTGCACCCCGTACCTCGATATAGTGATCCGTGAACTCCTTGTCGAAGGAGCGGCTCGCCCCGAAATCCAACAGAGTCACCTGGGGGGGTACGGATGCTCAGGGGGCTGATTTGGGGTGAAGGGCTGTGTTTTGGGGTGGGGGGGGAGGCAAGGGGGGGGTCCCCTCATCCGCCGCAGCCCCCCCCACCCTCTCCTACCGACGCTCACCCTGTGCCGGTCGGCGTCGTAAAGAAAATTTGCCCAGTTGGGATCCGTCTGCATGAAGCGAAACTCGAAAAGCTCCCGCAGGCAGAGGCGCAGGAGGTTGGCGCAGATCTGGGGGTACCGAAAAAGTGGGGGACGGGGGGACGACACACAACACAGAAGGGTTAGGGGACAAGAATTGGGGTACGCGGGGGTGCCCCCCCCCATAATTCTGGAATGATTTACCTGGTCCCGCAGGTCCTGGGGGAGATCCCGGCACCGGTCGAGGGGAACGCCGCTCCCCAGTTCCATGGAGAGGACGCGAGACGCCGTCAGCTCGTCCACGACCCGCGGCACCGAGAAGAAGGGGTCGTCCCGCAGCAGACGCCTACGGGGGGGTGAAGAGGTGGGCAGGGGACCCCCCCCCCAAAACCCCTTGACCCCCCCAAAGTCCTATGTCCCCCCCAAAAAAACAAAAAAACCAAACTCCTACCTGAAGGTTCGGGCGCAGTTGGCTTCCCGGCGGTAGTCGCATTCCCACTCCAGCTCCCTCTGCAAAACCTGCAGCGATTTATCGGCGAAAAGACCTAGGAAAAAAAAAAAAAAAAATTAAAAAAAAAAAGATTTTGGGGGGACACCCCCCCCCCCTCCAAGAATATTTGGGGGTCCCCCCCTTCTCTCCCAGGGGTGCAGCTCACCCTCCGGCAACGCCACGCTCATTTTGAGCAGGGAGAGGAGATTATCCACGTCGCTGCGGATGCTGCGGGCGATGCCGGGATACTGCGGAAAAAAAGGGGCGAGGGGGGATATAAACGGGGTGGGGGGACCCCCTGTCCCCCCAAAATCCCCCCTCCCGGGGCTCACCTGGACCTTCACGGCCAGCTCGGTGCCGTCCCGCAGCACCCCGAGGTGTACCTGCCCGATGGAAGCGGCGGCGAAGGGCGTCTCCTCGAAAACCGACATTTTTTCTCGCCAACGGGGTCCCAGCTCCTCCGCCAGCACTTGCTGCGGGATGAGGAGGGTGGGGGGGGGCTCGGCCGACACCCCCAGACCCTTCTCGTGTGTCCCCCACCCCCCCACCCCCCAAAACCCAGGGCCCCGCGCTCCCCCGAAAGCGGCTCACGGTGGTCTGCCAGCGCGGCATGAAGTCGGCGCTTTGCCGGACGCGCTCGAAGATGAGCTGGAGCTGCGGGCTGAGGAAGCTGGCGTCTGCGGGGAAGAGGGGGGGGGGAGTGTCGGGGAGCCCCCTGGGACCCCCAAATCCTGGGACCCCAGCCCCAGGGATTGGGACCCCCCCCACACCTGGCCGCAGAGCTCTGGGACCCCCCACATCCCCACCCCAGCAGCCGGGGACTCCCAAACCCCACCCTGACCCCAACCCAGCACCCTGGGACCCCCAAACCCCACCCTGACCCCAACCCAGCACCCTGGGACCCCCAAACCCCACCATGACCCCAACCCAGCGCCCCCAAGATCCCCAAACCCCACCCTGACCCCCGTCCCAGCAGCCTGGGACCCCCCAAACCCTCCCAACCGCAACCCCACCACCCCCAGACCCCCAAACCCCACCCCAACCCCAACCCAGCACCCTGTGACCCCCAAATCCCACCCCAACCCCAACCCAGCACCCCTGGGACCCCCAAATCCCACCCCAACCCCAACCCAGCACCCCTGGGACCCCCAAATCCCACCCCAACCCAGCACCCTGTGACCCCCAAATCCCACCCCAACTCCAACCCAGCACCCTGGGACCCCCAAATCCCACCCCAACCCCAACCCAGCACCCCTGGGACCCCCAAATCCCACCCCAACTCCAACCCAGCACCCTGGGACCCCCAAATCCCACCCCAACCCCAACCCAGCACCCCTGGGACCCCCAAATCCCACCCCAACCCAGCACCCTGTGACCCCCAAATCCCACCCCAACCCCAACCCAGCACCCCTGGGACCCCCAAATCCCACCCTGACCCCAACACAGTGCTCCTGAGACCCCCAAACCCCACCGCAACCCCAGCTCCAGCACCCCAGGACCCCCAAACCCCACCCTGACCCCCATCCCAGCACCGTGGGATCCCCAAACCCCACCCTGACCCTGACCCAGCGCCCCTGAGACCCCCAAACCCCTCCCTGACCCCAACCCAGCACCCCTGGGACCCCCAAATCCCACCCTGACCCCAACACAGTGCTCCTGACACCCCCAAACCCCACCGCAAGCCCAGCTCCAGCACCCCAGGACCCCCAAATCCCACCCTGACCCTGACCCAGCACCACTGAGACCCCCAAACCCCACCCTGACCCCAACACGGCACCCCAGGACCCCCAAATCCCACCCTGACCCTAACCAGCACCCTGGGACCCCCACACCCCACCCTGACCCCAACACAGCACCCCGGGACCCCCAGATCTCACCCTGACCCCAACACAGTACCCTGAGACCCCCAAATCCCACCCTGACCCCAACCCAGCACCCCAAAGACCCCCCACGCCCCACCCCAACCCAGCATTCTGGGACCCCTACACCCCCCCAACACCATCCCCACCACCCCGGGACCCCCAAACCCCACCATGACCCCTGTCCCAGCACCCCTGAGACCCCCCAAACCCCACCATGACCCCAGGCCCAGCACCCGGGGACCCCCAAATCCCACCCTGACCCCAACACAGTGCTCCTGAGACCCCCAAACCCCACCGCAACCCCAGCTCCAGCACCCCAGGACCCCCAAATCCCACCCTGACCCTAACCCAGCACCCTGGGACCCCCAAACCCCACCCTGACCCCAACACAGCACCCTGGGACCCCCAAAGACCCCCCACACCCCACCCCAACCCAGCATTCTGGGACCCCTACACCCCCTCAACACCATTCCCACCACCCTGGGACCCCCAAACCCCACCATGACCCCTGTCCCAGCACCCGAGACCCCCCAAACCCCACGCCCAGCACCCGGGGACCCCCAAATCCCACCCTGACGCCAATCCAGTGCTCCTGAGACCCCCCCAAACCCCCCCATGACCCCAGCACCCGGGGACCCCCCCACCCCACCCTAACCCCAGCCCCCTGGGACCCCCAAAGCCCCCCCCAGCCCCCCAGGACCCCCACACCCCACCCCAAGGCTGCTCTGGGCCCCCCCCCCCCAACCCAACTCCATGCCCTGACAGAGGCTGGGGTGCCCTGGGGTGCCCCGGGGGGGGGGGTCCCTGGGGGCAAGGGGGGGGTCCCTGCAGGGAAAAGGGGGGGGGGGGGTCCCCCACCTTGGATGCTGACCATCTGCCCCAGCTTGAGAGCGGCCCCCCGCACCCGGCAGAGCGTGGCCACGATCCGCTCGGCGTTGGCTTCCGAGAGGAGGGGGCTGGAGTCCAGCGGGGAGCCGGTGGCTAGCGGGGAGGGGGATAAGATGGGTGAACCCCCAAAATAGGGGGTGGGAGGAGCAAAAAAGGGGGGGGGTCCCCCCATCTAATACGCACCCCACCCCCCGGTTCTGTACTCACCCCGGGGCTTGCCCTCGCCGCTCAGCCTCGCCCGCGCCGCCTGGGCCAGGGTCCCCACGCCGAGCCCCACGGCCAGTCCTGGGGGGGGGACACAGACCCCAGGGGGTGAGGACCCCCCCTCCTCCGCCCTGTCCCCCCCTACCCCCCCAAATCCCAAGACCACGCCCCCCAGGAGACCCCCACCATCCTCCTCCTCCCTCCCCCGGCTCACCCCGGGTCCCCCCCCCCCCCCGGGTCCCCTCCCCGGGGCTGACCGGAGACCCGGCCCCCCACGGCCAGTCCTGGGGGGGGGACACAGACCCCAGGGGGTGAGGACCCCCCCTCCTCCGCCCTGTCCCCCCCTACCCCCCCAAATCCCAAGACCACGCCCCCCAGGAGACCCCCACCATCATCCTCCTCCTCCCTCCCCCGCTCACCCGGGTCCCCCCCCCCCCCGGGTCCCCTCCCCGGGGCTGACCGGAGACCCGGCCCCCCACGACCAGTCCTGGGGGGGGGGCACAGACCCCAGGGGGTGAGGACCCCCCCTCCCCCGCCCTGTCCCCCTCTACCCCCCCCATCCCCCCCAAATCCCAAGACCACGCCCCCCAGGAGACCCCCACCATCCTCTTCCTCCCTCCCCCGGCTCACCCCGGGTCCCCCCCGCTCCGGGTCCCCTCCCCGGGGCTGACCGGAGACCCGGCCCCCCACGGCCAGTCCTGGGGGGGGGGACACAGACCCCAGGGGGTGAGGACCCCCCCTCCCCCGCCCTCTCCCCCTCCCCTCCCCCCAAATCCAAGACCACGCCCCCAGGAGACCCCCACCATCATCCTCCTCCTCCCTCCCCCGGCTCACCCCGGTCCCCCCCCCTCCGGGTCCCCTCCCGGGGCTGACCGGAGACCCGGCCCCCCACGACCAGTCCTGGGGGGGGGGGACACAGACCCCAGGGGGTGAGGACCCCCCCTCCCCCGCCCTCTCCCCTCAAATCCCAAGACCACGCCCCCCAGGAGACCCCCACCATCATCCTCCTCCTCCCTCCCCCGGCTCACCCCGGGTCCCCCCCCCCCCCCCCCCAGGACTGGTCGTGGGGGGCCGGGTCTCCGGTCAGCCCCGGGGAGGGGACCCGGGGGGGGGGGGGGGGGGGGACGGGACAGACCCCAGGGGGTGAGGACCCCCCCCTCCCCCGCCCTCTCCCCCTCCCCTCCCCCCAAATCCCAAGACCACGCCCCCCAGGAGACCCCCACCATCCTCCTCCTCCCTCCCCCGCTCACCCGGGTCCCCCTGCCCCGGGTCCCCTCCCCGGGGCTGACCGGAGACCCGGCCCCCCACGGCCAGTCCTGGGGGGGGGACACAGACCCCAGGGGGTGAGGACCCCCCCCTCCCCCGCCCTGTCCCCCTCTACCCCCCCCATCCCCCCCAAATCCCAAGACCACGCCCCCCAGGAGACCCCCACCATCCTCCTCCTCCCTCCCCCGGCTCACCCCGGGTCCCCCCCCCCCGGGTCCCCCCACCGGGGCTGACCGGAGACCCCGCCCCCCCCCCCCCCCCCCCTTGTCCCCGTACCTCCGAAGCTGGCCAGCCGCCCGAGGCGGGAGACGGGCACCCGCCGCTCCCGGGCCCTCTCGCTGAGCTGGGGAAAGGGGGGGTTCAGGTTGAGGGACCGGTCCCGGGAGCCCCCCGAGTCCGTGCCCCCCCCCCCCCCCCCCGACACACACCCACCTTCTGCCGGGGCGGGTCCGGGCGGCCCCGGGCCTCCCGCGCCCGCCGGGCCTCCTCGGCCGTCAGCCCCCGCAGGGCCCCGGCCCGGTGGAGCCCCCGTAGGGCTACGGGAGGGGGCTGAGGGCGGGCTACCGCCATGGGGTAGAGGGCGAGGTCAAAGGTTGCAGCCTCCGGTAAAGGTCAAAGGGCACGAGGGAGCCCGCTCGGTTCCGCTCCCCTCAGCCCGCTCCGCGCCATCTCGCCGCTTCCGGGTTTGAGGCCCCGCCCTACCCTCCGCCGCCAGCCAATGGGAGGGGCGGATCACCCGCGGAGGCCACACCCACGCGGGCGGGGGAGACCGGAGTGCCGCGCATGCGCGGATGAACTCCCCATCTAGCACCTCACTGCGCCTGCGTCCCGGGAAGCCACCGTTCCCCCCCCCCCCCCCCCGCCCTGGGGACCCCCCCAAAACCCCAGGACAGCACAACCGGCAGTGGGGACCCCCCCCGCCCCCCGGGACCCCCCCCCAACCCCCAGGGAGACACCCCTCCTCCACGGGTGAGGGGGGGCAGCCCCCAACTCCCCCCCCAGGGACCCCCCCAAAACCCCCAGGACCCCCCCCAGGGCAGCACAACCGGCAGTGGGGACCCCCCCCGCCCCCCGGGACCCCCCCCAACCCCCAGGGAGACCCCCTCCTCCACGGGTGAGGGGGGGCAGCCCCCCTCTTCCCCCCAGGAACCCCCCCAAAACCCCCAGGCTCCCCCCAAAACCCCCAGGACCCCCCCCCAGGGCAGCACAACCAACAGTGGGCCCCCCCCTGCCCCTCGGGATCCCCCAGTGGGGCCCCCCCCTGCCCCTCGGGATCCCCCCCCAACCTCCACGGGTGAGGGGGGGGCAGCCCCCCTCTTCCCCCCAGGAACCCCCCCAAAACCCCCAGGACCCCCCCCCCCAGGGCAGCACAACCAACAGTGGGGCCCCCCCCTGCCCCTCGGGATCCCCCCCAACCTCCACGGGTGAGGGGGGGGGGGCAGCCCCCCTCTTCCTCCCAGGGACCCCCCCAAAACCCCCAGGATCCCCCCCAGGGCAGCACAACCGACAGTGGACACCCCACCCCCCCCCAAAACCAGCACAACCCCACCCCTAAAGCCACCCCCCTCCGCAATCCTTAAACCCACCCGCTTTTATTTGGGGGGGGGCAGCAGGGGGGGTCGGTTTTGGGGTGCAGCAGCACGGCCCGGCCCCGCAGCCCGGCCCCCAGCCCCCCCGGGGGCAGGACGTAGCGATGGCCGTCCCCGAGGCGGCGGGGGCTCAGCTCCCCCAGCTGAGCGTTGCTGCCGTGCAGCCCCCCCAAATCCCAAATTTGACAACGGGGGCTCTTCCCCTGTTGCGCCAATACCAGCACCCCTTCCGGTGACCCCCAAAATAATTCTTCCCCCCCCCCCAAAAATCATTTTTTCCCCCCAAAACGACGGCGGGTGGAAAAGATTGGGGATTTCGGCGTCCTGCCGGTACGACGGGCTCAGCGCCGCGGTCCGGATACCCAACAAAACGCCTGCGGGGGGGTGGGGGGGTGTCAGCGTCACCCCCCGCTGCGAGGGTGACCCCCCCAAAACTCGAGGGGGGGGTGCAAACCCCCCCCCCCTTACCCGTCAGCACGGCCCAGTGGGCTTTGTGGCCGCGGCGGTGGCAGGGCTCGTGGTTGCTGTCCTCGTCGTAGCTAACGGTGACGTTAAGGACGAGGGGGGGGTAACGAGGTGCGTGCCCCCCCCCCAAAAATAACGATAGGAGGATACGGCACGAGGAGGGGGAGCCCCCCAACGAGGTGACGCAAAATTCGGGGGCGGTTGGGTCCCTCCAAGCCCCCCGAAAGCAGCTCGGCGCGACAAGGAAAAGGTCCTGGGCCAGCGCGCCATGTCAGCCGCTGCGGGGACGAAAGGGAGGGGGAGACGCACCCCCAAATAATTCTTCCACCCCCCCCAACAAAAAAAAAGGGGGTGCCCCCCCCCCCCACAAAAAAAATACCTGAGAACATCTCGCCCTGGGCGGTGAAGCCCCGGTCCCGCGCCGCCCGCACCAGCTCCTCCAGCCCCACGCCGTGGGTGGGGGCCAGCAGCGAGGCCGCCATCCATAGGGCCACTAGCCCGCACCTGGGGGGAGCCACAGAATGGGGAGGGGGGGGGGGGGGAGAAGCAGCACCCCAATACTGTGGCCCCCCCCCCCCCAAACACTCACTGGGGTCCATCCTGGATGAGGGGTGGTGCTGGGCGGTGGAACAGGAGCCATTTCAGGGGGCCGCTGAAGCTGGGGGGGGGGGGGGGGGGGGCTCAGGGGGGGCACAGGGAGCCCCGAGGAAGGAGGAGGGGGCCCAGGACCCCCCCCCGGGACTCCCCCTGAGTTCCAGCCAAGCCCAGGACCCCCCCAGGACCCCCAGACCCCGGTTTTGGCCAGGCCCAGGACCCCCCCCGAGACCCCCAGACCCTCGTTCGGGCCGGGGCCCAGGACCCTCCCGGGATCCCCTGGGTTCAGGCTGGGCCCGGGACCCCCCCCTGGGTTCCAGCCAAGCCCAGGACCCCCCCGGGACCCCAGACCCTGGTTCAGGCCAGGCCCAGGACCCCCCCCGGGACCCCCCTGGTTCCGTCCAGGCCCAGGACCCCCACCCGGGACCCCCCCGGGTTCAGGCTGGGCCCAAGACCCCCCCAGGACCCCCTCCGGGTTCCAGCCAAGCCCAGGACCCCCCCGGGACCCCTACACCCCGGTTCAGGCCAGGCCCAGGACCCCCGACCCCCGTTCTGGCCGGGCCCACGACCCCCCCGCCGGGACCCCCCCGGTTCAGGCCAGCCCCAGGATCCCCCGGGACCCCCAGACCCCGGTTTTGGCCGGGCCCAGGACCCCCCCTGAGACCCCCAGACCCTCGTTCGGGCCGGGCCCAGGACCCCCCCGGGACCCCCCGAGTTCAGGCCGGGCCCAGGACCCCCCCGGGACCCCCAGACCCCGGTTTTGGCCGGGCCCAGGACCCCCCCTGAGACCCCCGGACCCTCGTTCGGGCCGGGCCCAGGACCCCCCCGGGACCCCCCGAGTTCAGGCCGGGCCCAGGACCCCCCCGGGACCCCCAGACCCCGGTTTTGGCCGGGCCCAGGACCCCCCCCGAGACCCCCAGACCCTCGTTCGGGCCGGGCCCAGGACCCCCCCCCGTTCCAGCCAGCCCCAGGACCCCCCGGGACCCCCAGACCCTCGGTTCCAGCCAGGCCCAGGACCCCCCCCGCCCCCCCCGGGACCCCCAGACCCCGGTCCCAGCCAAGCCCCAGACCCCCCGGGTTCAGGCCGGGCCCCGGACCCCCCGGACCCCCCAGACCCCGGTTTTGGCCGGGCCCAGGACCCCCCCCCCGAGACTCCGAGACCCCCGCTCAGACCGGGCCCAGCTCCCTCCCGGACCCCCAGTCCCCGGTTCCGGCGGGGCCCAGCCCGCCCCCGGCCCTCACCTGTCCCGGCGCCGCCGCAGCAGCTCCCGGACGCCGCCGTCCTCCCCCAGCGCGGCCCCCGCCCGCTCCAGCGCGTCCCGCAGGACCCGGCCCGGGGGGGGGAGCGGCGGCGGGGGGAGGGGAGGAGGCGGCGGCGGCGGCGGGGGGGGAGCCTGGGCCATGCCCTCCGCGAGGGTCAAAGGGCGCCGGGGCGGAAACGCGGGGTCGAAGGTCAGAGGTCTCCGTTCCCGCCGCCGCCGGATAAGCCGTTCCTACTCTGATTGGCTACGGCGCCGGTATACTCCGTGCTCTGATTGGAGGAGACGGCCGTGGGCGGGCGGGAGCGCTGTTGCTGCGTTGCTATTGGTTGGTTGAAGGCGGTGCACGCGGCTGAGGCGGCGGCGGGCGGTGAGGGGCCGGGGGGTCCGGGGGGGTTCAGGGGGGTCCTGGAGGGGTGGGGGGGGGTCTGGAGGGGTCCGGGGGGGTTCAGGGGGTCCTGGAGGGGTTCAGGGGGGTCCTGGAGGGGTCCGGGGGGGTTCAAGGCGTCCTGGAGGGGTGGGGGGGGTCTGGAGGGGTCCGGGGGGGTTCAGGGGGTCCTGGAGGGGTTCAAGGGGGTCCTGGAGTGGTCCGGGGGGGTTCAGGGCGGTCCTGGAGGGGTTCAGGGGGCCCTGGAGGGATCCGGGGGGGTTCAAGGGGTCCTGGAGGGGGGGGGGGGTCTGGAGGGGTTCGGGGGGGTTCAGGGGTCCTGGAGGGGTCCGGGGGGGTTCAGGGGGTCCTGGAGGGGTTCAGGGGGCCCTGGAGGGATCCGGGGGGGTTCAAGGCGTCCTGGAGGGGTGGGGGGGGGTCTGGAGGGGTCTGGGGGGATTCAGGGAGGTTCAGGGGGGTCTGGAGGGGTTTAAGGGGGTCCTGGAGTGGTCCAGGGGGGTTCAGGGCGGTCCTGGAGGGGTTCAGGGGGCCCTGGAGGGATCCGGGGGGGTTCAAGGGGTCCTGGAGGGGGGGGGGGTCTGGAGGGTTCGGGGGGGTTCAGGGGGTCCTGGAGGGGTTCAGGGGGGTCCTGGAGGGGTCCGGGGGGGGATCAGGGCGGTCCTGGAGGGGTTCAGGGGGCCCTGGAGGGATCCGGGGGGGTTCAAGGGGTCCTGGAGGGGGGGGGGGTCTGGAGGGGTTCGGGGGGGTTCAGGGGGTCCTGGAGGGGTTCAGGGGGGTCCTGGAGGGGTCCGGGGGGGTTCAGGGTGGTCCTGGAGGGGTTCAGGGGGCCCTGGAGGATCCGGGGGGGTTCAAGGGGTCCTGGAGGGGGGGGGGGTCTGGAGGGGTCCGGGGGGTTCAGGGGGTCCTGGAGGGGTTCAGGGGGGTCCTGGAGGGGTCCGGGGGGGGATCAGGGCGGTCCTGGAGGGGTTCAGGGGGCCCTGGAGGGGTCCGGGGGGGTTCAGGGGGGTCCTGGGGGGGTTCAAGGGGGTCCTGGAGTGATCCGGGGAGGTTCAGGGGGGTCCTGGAGGGGTCCGGGGGGGTTCAGGGGGTCCTGGAGGGGTTCAGGGGGCCCTGGAGGGATCCGGGGGGGTTCAAGGCGTCCTGGAGGGGTGGGGGGGGGTCTGGAGGGGTCTGGGGGATTCAGGGAGGTTCAGGGGGGTCTGGAGGGGTTTAAGGGGGTCCTGGAGTGGTCCGGGGGGGTTCAGGGTGGTCCTGGAGGGGTTCAGGGGGCCCTGGAGGGATCCGGGGGGGTTCAAGGGGTCCTGGAGGGGGGGGGGGTCTGGAGGGGTTCGGGGGGGTTCAGGGGGTCCTGGAGGGGTTCAGGGGGGTCCTGGAGGGGTCCGGGGGGGATCAGGGCGGTCCTGGAGGGGTTCAGGGGGCCCTGGAGGGATCCGGGGGGGTTCAAGGGGTCCTGGAGGGGGGGGGGGTCTGGAGGGGTTCGGGGGGGTTCAGGGGGTCCTGGAGGGGTTCAGGGGGGTCCTGGAGGGGTCCGGGGGGTTCAGGGTGGTCCTGGAGGGGTTCAGGGGGCCCTGGAGGGATCCGGGGGGGTTCAAGGGGTCCTGGAGGGGGGGGGGGGTCTGGAGGGGTCCGGGGGGGTTCAGGGGGTCCTGGAGGGGTTCAGGGGGGTCCTGGAGGGGTCCGGGGGGGATCAGGGCGGTCCTGGAGGGGTTCAGGGGGCCCTGGAGGGGTCCGGGGGGGGTTCAGGGGGGTCCTGGGGGGGTTCAAGGGGGGTCCTGGAGTGATCCGGGGAGGTTCAGGGGGGTCCTGGAGGGGTCCGGGGGGGTTCAGGGGGTCCTGGAGGGGTTCAGGGGGCCCTGGAGGGATCCGGGGGGGTTCAAGGCGTCCTGGAGGGGTGGGGGGGGGTCTGGAGGGGTCTGGGGGGATTCAGGGAGGTTCAGGGGGGTCTGGAGGGGTTCAAGGGGGTCCTGGAGGGGCCTGGAGGAGTTCTGGGGGACCTGGAGCAGTTCAGGGGGGGCTGGGGGGATACGGAGGGGTTCAGGGGGCGCCTGGGGGGGGGTCGGGGGGGTTCAGGGGGTCCTGGAGGGATCTGGAGGAGTTTGGGGGGGCCTAGAGGGACCTGGAGGGGTTCAGGGGGCGCCTGGAGGAGTTCAGGGGGGGTCTGGGGGGGGCCTGGAGAGGTCTGGGGGGGCCGGGGGGGGGGTGGGGTTGGAGGGATCTAGGGAAGGACTGGAGGGGTCTGGGAGAATCTGGGGGGGCCTGCAGGGGTCCAGCCCGGAGGGGGAGTCCCCAGGGGGCAGGGGGACCCATGTGGGGTTTACTGGGGGGGGGGGGGGTACCCCCTCCTTACAGGGGGACCCGGGGTACCCCCCCACCCCACCCCGGGGCAGCTTCTCCCTCCCTCCCCCGGACGGGGAGGGGGGGGGGGGTGTTAAAGGGGGGGGGGGTGTTTAAAGGGGGGGGCAGCCCTCAGCCCGCCCCCCCCCAGCCCCCTCTCTCCCCACAGAAAGGGGGTCCCCGACATGGCGGTGCAGGACGCGCGCCCCAACCACACCATCTACATCAACAACCTCAACGAGAAGATCAAGAAGGACGGTGAGAGGCTTCGTGTGCGCGCGGGGGGGGGGTCTCCCCTTCCTCCCCCCTCGCCTTCATCTTCCTCTTTTTTTTTTTTTTTCCCCCCAGAGCTGAAAAAATCCCTTTACGCCATTTTTTCCCAATTCGGGCAAATTTTGGATATCTTGGTGTCACGGAGTTTGAAAATGAGAGGCCAAGCTTTCGTTATTTTTAAAGAGATCAGCAGCGCTACCAACGCCCTGCGCTCCATGCAGGGCTTCCCCTTCTACGACAAACCCATGGTGAGCCCCCAAACCCCCGCGGAACCCCCCCCAAATCCATTCCCGCTCACCTTACTGCCCCCCCCCCATGGAACCCCTCCCCTAAAACCCGTTCCCGCTCACCTTACCCCCCCCCCTCCCCATGGAACCCCCCCCCCAAAAACCATTCTCGCTCACCTTAACTCCCCAAAAACCCATTCCTGCTCACCTTACCCCCCCCTCCCCATGGACCCCCCCCCCAAAACCCATTGTTGCTCACCTTAACCCCCCAAATCCATTCGTGCTCACCTTAACCCCCCCCCCCATGGAACCCCTCCCCCCAGATCCATTCCCGCTCACCTTAACCCCCCCCTCCCCATGGAAACCCCCCCCCCCCCCCCAAAACCCATTCCCGCTCACCTTACCCCCCCCTCCCCATGGAAACCCCCCCCCCCAAAACCCATTCCCGCTCACCTTACCCACCCCTCCCCATGGAACCCCCCCTAAAAACCATTCCCGCTCACCTTAATCCCCCCCCCCTGGACCCCCCCCCCCAAAGCCATTCCCGCTCACCTTAACCCCCCCCCATGGAACCCCCCCCAAAAACCATTCCCACTCACCTTACCCCCCCCTCCCATAGACACCCCCCCCCCCCCAAAACCCATTCCTGCTCACCTTACCCCCCCCAAATCCATTCCCGCTCACCTTACCCCCCCCTCCCCATGGAAACCCCCCCCAAAAACCATTCCCGCTCACCTTATCCCCCCTCCCCATGTAACCCCCCCCCCAAATCATTCCCGCTCACCTTAACCCCCCCTCCCCATGGAACCCCCCCCCTCAAATCCATTCCCGCTCACCTTACCCCCCCCTCCCCATGGAACCCCCCCCCAAAACCATTCCTGCTCACCTTACCCCCCCCCAAAACCATTCCTGCTCACCTTACCCCCCCCCAAAACCATTCCCGCTCACCTTAACCCCCCTCCCCATGGAAAGCCCCCCCCAAAAACCATTCCCGCTCACCTTAACCCCCCAAAACCCCATTCCCGCTCACCTTACCCCCCCCCCCCATGGACACCCCCCCCCCCAAAAACCATTCCCGCTCACCTTAACCCCCCCAAACCCCCCCCCCCCCCCGTTTTTCCCCGCAGCGCATCCAGTACGCCAAGACGGATTCCGACATCATCGCCAAAATGAAAGGCACTTTCGTAGAACGCGACCGCAAACGGGAAAAAAAAAAACCCAAAGGCCAGGACGCGCCGGCGGCGAAGAAAACCGGGGCCGGCGGCGGCGCGCCGACGCCGGGGGGGGTTCAGGGAGCCGTTCCCGTGAGTCGGGGGGGGGGTATTTTGGGGGGGCGGGGGGGTTTTGTGGGTGCTAAATGGTTTTTTTTGGCATTTTTTTCCCCGTAGGGAATGCCGCCCATGAACCAAGCGCCGCGTATGATGCACCATATGGCGGGGCAGCCCCCCTATATGCCTCCGCCGGGGATGATCCCCCCGCCCGGCATGACCCCCGGCGGGATCCCCCCGGGAGCTATGCCCCCCCAGCAGGTGATGCCGGGCCAGATGCCCCCCTCGCAGCCGGTGAGTATCGGGGTACCCCCCCCCCCAAAAAAAATAAAAATCAAACACTCAACGGGCCGCAAAACCTAAAAAAAAAAAATAAAAAGTCAACATTTTCGATCGGGGAGGGGGGTTGCGGCGGGAGAGGCGACGCGAGCCTTTAGGGGGGTTTTTGGGGGGGGGGTCCCCCAGCTTCTCGTTGGGGCTGACACCCCCTTTTCCCCCCCCCCCACCCCCCCAAGCTGTCGGAGAACCCGCCGAATCACATCCTCTTCCTCACCAACCTGCCTGAGGAGACCAACGAGCTGATGCTGTCCATGCTCTTCAACCAGTGAGTTTTTTTTTGGGGGGGGGGGGACACAGATACGGGGAGGGGTTTTTTTTTGGGGGGGGGGGGCTCTGCTCACAGCTGGGCCCCCCCCCTTCGCCCCCAGGTTCCCCGGTTTCAAGGAGGTGCGGTTGGTACCGGGCCGGCACGACATCGCCTTCGTGGAATTCGATAACGAAGTGCAAGCGGGGGCCGCCCGCGACGCCCTCCAGGGCTTCAAAATCACCCAGAACAACGCCATGAGATCTCCTTTGCCAAAAAGTGACCCCCCCGCCCCCCCAAAAATCTCCCCCCGCCCCCCCAAAATCCCCCCCACGCCCCAAAAATCCCCCCCACGCTCCAAAAATCCCCCCCCACGCCCCAAAACCCCCCTCTCTGCCCCCCTCTCACCCCTTTTCCCTCCTCCCCGAAGGTAAGTTTGCCCCGAGGCGGCCAACCCTTCGCCCCCCCCCTCGCCCCCCCCTCCTTCCTCCTTCCTCCCCCCCCCCTTTCTTCGCCCCCCCCCCCCCCTTCCTTCGCCCCCCACCCCTCTCCCTCTGACCCCCGGAGGGGTCTGGGGGGGCCCCCCCCCCCCCACCAGCATTGTACCCAGGGTCTCTCCGCAGACATTGCACCTGGAGCCTCTCCCCACCTTCACCCCCCTCCCCAAAATAAACACCCCCCCCCAAAAGAATAAACCCCCCCCTGTGGCCCACCGCTCGTTTGCTCTGCTGCCGGGGGGGGAGTGGGGGGGTTGGGGGGGGGGGGGATTTGGGGGGGGACACACATGGACTTGGTGGGGTTTGGGGCTGGGGGGGGGGAGTTTGGGGCTCGGGGGGGGGGGGGGGGGACGGACCCACAGCTGGGGGGGGGGTCGGGGCTGCGGGGGGGGGGTCGGGGTTGGGGCCAGGGTCAGGAATTGGGGGGGGGGGGGGCGGGCCCGAGCGTTTAGGGGCCGGGTGGGACTTTAGGACCTAGGGATCCCGGCTCCCGTCTAGCCCCGCCCACTGGCACCGCCCACGCGCCTTTGCCACGCCCCTTTCGCTCACCCGGCTCCGCCCTTCTGGTGCTGGCTTCCCTCCCTTCCCTCGCCGCGCAGGCGCGTAGGACCCGGAAGCGGCTCGCCTGGGCGCCGCCATATTGTGTCCGTTCCCTTCCGTACGGCCCGGTGGCGGCGGCGGCGGGGCCCGGCCCGGCGGCTCCAGCCATGTCCGAGACCTACGGTGGGTCGGGGTGGGGGGAGAGCCCGCGGGCGGGGGGGCTCCGGCCGGCCTGGCGGGGGGGGTCGGGGCTGGGGGGGCCTCGTAGGGAGCGGGGGGCCCAGTGGGCCCTATGTGGGATGGGGGGGGGGGGGGGCGTGTCGGTGGGGCCCTATAGGGGATCTAGGGGCCTATAGAGAGGGGCTGTGGGGTCCTGTGTGGGATGGAGGCCCTATAGGGAGCGTGGGGGGGCCCTATAGGGAGCGTGGGGGGCCCCTGTGCAGGATGGGGGCCCTATAGGGAGCGTGGGGGGCTCCTGTGTGGGATGGGGGCCATATAGGGAGGGGGGGGGGCCCTATAGGGAGTGTGGGGGGCCCCTGTGTGGGATGGGGGCCCTATAGGGAGTGTGGGGGGCCCCTGTGCGGGGGGGGGGGCCTATAGGGAGTGTGGGGGGCCCCTGTGCGGGAGGGGTGCCCCTGTGCGGGATGGGGGCCCTATAGGGAGCGTGGGGGGCTCCTCTGTGGGGTGGGGGTCCTATAGGGAGCGTGGGGAGGCCCTCTGTGGGGTGGGGGCCCTATAGGGAGCGTGGGGGGCCATGTGTGGGATGAGGGCCCTATAGGGAGCGGGGGGGGCCCCTGTGCGGGGTGGGGGCCCTATGGGGGGGGGGGGGGGGGCTGTGTGGGATGGGGGCCCTATAGGGAGCGTGGGGGGCCCCTGTGCGGGGTGGGAGCCCTATAGGGAGTGTGGGGGGCTCCTGTGTGGGATGGGGGCCATATAGGGAGTGGGGGGGGGGGGGCCCTGTGTGGGATGGGGGCCCTATGGGGGGGGGGGGGGGCTGTGTGGGATGGGGGCCCTATAGGGAGCGTGAGGGGCCCCTGTGCAGGATGGGGGCCCTATAGGGAGCGTGGGGGTCCCCCTGTGTGGGATGAGGGCCCTATAGGGAGTGTGGGGGGCCCCTGTGCGGGGTGGGAGCCCTATAGGGAGCGTGGGGGGCCCCTGTGTGGGATGGGGGCCCTATAGGGAGCGTGGGGAGCTCCTGTGCGGGGTGGGAGCCCTATAGGGAGCGTGGGGGGCCCCTGTGTG
The DNA here is from genome assembly GCF_035582795.1 of Mycteria americana. Taxonomy (NCBI): domain Eukaryota; kingdom Metazoa; phylum Chordata; class Aves; order Ciconiiformes; family Ciconiidae; genus Mycteria; species Mycteria americana. Next base: position 51,682 of record NW_027445630.1, on the reverse strand, counting down.
GGTTGGGGGCCCTATAGGGAGCGTGGGGGGCCATGTGTGGGATAAGGGCCCTATAGGGAGTGTGGGGGGCCCCTGTGCGGGGTGGGGGCCCTATAGGGAGTGTGGGGGGCCCCTGTGCGGGGTGGGGGCCCTATAGGGAGTGTGGGGGGCCCCTGTGTGGGGTGGGGGCCCTATAGGGAGTGTGGGGGGCCCCTGTGCGGGGTGGGGGCCCTATAGGGAGCGTGGGGGGCCCCTGTGCGGGATGAGGGCCCTATGGGGGGGGGGGGGGGCGGCCCTGTGTGGGTTGGGGGGTCTATAGGGAGTGGGAGGGGTGCCCCTGTGCGGGGTGGGGGCTCTATAGGGAGCGTGGGGGGCTCCTGTGTGGGATGGGGGCCCTATAGGGAGCGTGGGGGGCCCTACAGGGAGTGTGGGGGGCCCTGTGTGGGATGGGGGCCATAAAGGGAGTGGGGGGGGGGGCCCCTGTGTGGGATGGGGGCCCTATGGGGGGGGGGGGGGCCTGTGTGGGTTGGGAGCCCTATAGGGAGCGTGGGGGGCCCCTGTGTGGGGTGGGGGCCCTATAGGGAGTGTGGGGGGCCCCTGTGTGGGGTGGGGGCCCTATAGGGAGCGGGAGGGGTGCTCCTGTGCAGGATGGGGGCCCTATAGGGAGCGTGGGGGGCCCCTGTGCGGGGTGGGGGCCCTATAGGGAGCGTGGGGGGCCCCTGTGCGGGGTGGGGGCCCTATAGGGAGCGTGGGGGGCCCCTGTGCGGGGTGGGGGCCCTATAGGGAGCGTGGGGGGCCCCTGTGCGGGGTGGGGGCCCTATAGGGAGCGTGGGGTGCCCCTGTGCAGGGTGGGGGCTCTATAGGGAGCGTGGGGGGCTCCTGTGTGGGATGGGGGCCCTACAGGGAGTGTGGGGGGCCCTGTGTGGGATGGGGGCCATATAGGGAGTGGGGGGGGGGGCCCTGTGTGGGATGGGGGCCCTATAGGGGGGGGGGGGCCTGTGTGGGTTGGGGGCCCTATAGGGAGCGTGGGGGGCCCCTGTGTGGGGTGGGGGCCCTATAGGGAGTGTGGGGGGCCCCTGTGTGGGGTGGGGGCCCTATAGGGAGCGGGAGGGGTGCTCCTGTGCAGGATGGGGGCCCTATAGGGAGCGTGGGGGGCCCCTGTGTGGGATGAGGGCCCTATAGGGAGCGTGGGGGGCCCCTGTGTGGGGTGGGAGCCCTATAGGGAGCGTGGGGGGCCCCTGTGTGGGTTGGGGGCCCTATAGGGAGCGTGGGGGGCCCCTCTGTGGGATGGGGGCCCTATAGGGAGCGTGGGGGGCCATGTGTGGGATAAGGGCCCTATAGGGAGCGTGGGGGGCTCCTGTGTGGGATGGGGGCCCTATAGGGAGCGTGGGGGGCCCCTGTGCGGGGTGGGGGCCCTATAGGGAGTGTGGGGGGCCCCTGTGTGGGGTGGGGGCCCTATAGGGAGCGTGGGGGGCCCCTGTGCGGGATGAGGGCCCTATGGGGGGGGGGGGGGGGGCGGCCCTGTGTGGGTTGGGGGGTCTATAGGGAGTGGGAGGGGTGCCCCTGTGTGGGGTGGGGGCTCTATAGGGAGCGTGGGGGGCTCCTGTGTGGGATGGGGGCCCTATAGGGAGCGTGGGGGGGGGCCCTGTGTGGGATGGGGGCCCTACAGGGAGCGTGGGGGGCCCTGTGTGGGATGGGGGCCCTATAGGGAGTGTGGGGGTCCCTATAGGGAGCGTGGGGGGCTCCTGTGTGGGATGGGGGGGTGCCTATGGGGTCCCTAATGAGGTTTTGCGGGGCCCTATGTAGGATGGGCGCCATATAGGGAGTGTGCTGGGCCCCTGTGTGGGATGGGGGGGGGTGTCTAAGGGCTCTATAGGTGCTCTAGGGGTCCTATAGGGGGTCTGTGGATGCCTGTGTGGAATGGGGGGGGTCTAGGGGCCCTATAGGGGTCTGTGGACCCCTGTGTGGAATGGGGGGGGGTGTCTAGGGGCCCTATAGGTGGTCTAGGGACCCTATAGGGGTCTGTGGACCCCTGTTTGGGATGGGGGGGGTCTAGGGGCCCTATAGGGCTCTGTGGTCCCCTGTGTTGGATGGGGGGGGTGTCTAAAGGCCCTATAGGTGGTCTAGGGGCCCTATAGGGGGTCTGTGGATGCCTGTGTGAGATGGGGGGGGGTCTAGGGGCCCTATAGGGAGTCTGTGGACCCCTGTGTGGAATGGGGAGGGTCTAGGGGCCCTATAGGGGTCTGTGGACCCCTGTATGGGATGGGGAGGGTCTAGGGGTCCTATAGGGGTCTGCGGACCCCTGTGTGGGGAATGGGGAGGGTCTAGGGGCCCTATAGGGGTCTGTGGACCCCTGTGTGGGATGGGGGCCCTATAGGGGACAGGGGGCTGTGTGGGGGTGTCCTATAGAAGGTACGCGAGCTCTCTTAGGGCATCTGTGGGGCGCAACTGGGAGCATATAGGGCTCCATACGCGGCCCTGCGCGGGGGATTGGGCCCTATAGGAAGTATCCAGGGCTCTGTGTAGGGGCACGGAGCGGCCACTTGAGGCCCCTATAGGACTGGGCACTTATGGGGCGAGCAGCGAAAAACACTTCTCGGGGTGGGTTTTGGGTGGTTTTTGGGTGCTTTTGGGTGTTTTTTGGGTGCTTTTGGGTGTTTTTTGGGTGCTTTTGGGTGTTTTTTTGGGTGCTTTTGGGTGTTTTTTGGGTGGTTTTGGTGTTTTTTGGGTGCTTTTGGGTGGTTTTTGGGTGCTTTTGGGTGGTTTTTGGCTGGTTTTTTGCCTTTGAAGCAGGAGGGAGGCGTGAAATCGCTTCCCCAAGGTCGCTCCCCGTCGGGCGGCTCGGCTTCTCAGGGCCGTTCCCCCGTCCCGCCGCTGCTCGACGCGCCTCGAGCCTTAAAACCCCTTTTTTTCTTCTTCTTCTTCTTATTATTTTGCATTTATTTAATCTTCCTCTTCAGATTTTCTCTTCAAGTTCCTCGTCATAGGCAGCGCCGGCACGGGGAAGTCCTGCCTCCTCCATCAGTTCATCGAAAACAAATGTAAGTCGGTTTATTTGGGGTTTTATTGCCGCTGCGCCGGGTCGCTCCCGACCGGATCCGTCTCTCGGGCTGCCGGAAAACGCTGCCGAAATATTTCTCCATGGGACTTTTTGCCAACAGAAAAAAAAAAAACCCAAAAAAAAAACCTAAAAAAAAAGCGGTGTTTTTTTTTCCTGGCGCCTCAACCTTTCCTTGCCAGCTCCGGCGCTGGCAAAGATCTTTTACGCTTCGCTGGATAAACCCGGTTTTGCCGCAAAACGCTGAAATTTTGGCTCTCTTTTCTAAAACCGTGGATTTTCTTTTGCGAGGGGGCGGAGGAAGGCTTTGAGCCCGCTTAATCGGAAGCGAAACGCCAGGCACCTCTCCTCCTCGACGCTCCGCGGGTTTAATTTCACGTACGCTGGCACGGCCCTCGCTTCCTCTCCGCAGCCGCTTTGCAAAATCTCGCAACGAGCTTCTTTTGCCGGGGAATAATCCGGGCGGCAAAGTCGTGCCGGAGCACGGCGGGGTTCGCCCGAGGAGCTGCGATCCCGGGCGCGGTGCGGAGAAGCTCTTTATTTTTTCGTAGCCGGCCGGTAGCGCATCGGGCACCTCTCGTTTCCGCAGTCAAACAGGATTCGAACCACACGATCGGGGTGGAATTCGGCTCCAAAGTCGTCAACGTCGGCGGAAAAACGGTGAAGCTGCAGATCTGGGACACGGCCGGGCAGGAGAGATTCAGGTAAAGGAAAAGCTCGCGGTGCCGGCACCGCGCACAAACGCTCGTTTTTAGCGTCCTCCGCTTGGTTTCTTTTTTTTTTTTTTTTTTTTTATATTTAAAATCCTTTTCCGGAATTAAATCGACCGCTTTGGGAAGCGCGGCCGCTTCGCTCAAAGCGCGCGGCGCCCGAAACGCCGAGGGTGTCTAAGATCACGGAATCCTTCGGGTCGGAAAAGATCTTTTAAGATCGAGTCCGACCGCGAAGCCGCCGCGAAGCCCCGCGCCCGAGCGCCGCGGCCAGGCGTCCTTTAGATCCCCCCGGGGACGGCGACTCCGCCGCGTCCCCGGGCAGCCCGTCCCGGTGCTCGACGCCGCTTTGGGGGAAGGAATCCCGCCCCGCGTCCAGCCTAAACCTCCCCCGGCCGCTCCTCGCGGCGAGGAGGAGGAGGAGGAGGAGGACCCTTCGCCGCCTCCGTCGCCGCTCTCTGGCCGCGCTCCGGCACCTCGGGGGCCGGAAAGACCCAAAACCGGGGGCTCGGGGCCCAAAACCGCCCGCGGCGTCTTCGAGGGGACGATCCCCGCCCCGGTCCCGCCGGCCGCGCTCTCCCCGCTACGAGCCAGGCTGCCGCCGGCCGCGCCGCCGGCTCGTCTTCAGCCGGACCCTTTTCCGGCCGCGGCGTCGCCGGGGGTCGTCGCCACTCCAACGCGGGACCCCTCGCGGGATCGCCTCGGCCCCTCGATCCGGCCGTCGGGATCCCTCCGGAGAGCCTTGCCCCCCCTCGAGCGGATCGCCGCTCCCGCCCGACTCGGCGTCCGAGCCGAGCCCAGGGCGCTCTCGAGCCCTTCCTCCCCATTTTTGATAACGCTATCAAACGGAATATCTTTATCCGCGTAGCCGGAGGGGCGGAGCTCGCCCGGCAAGCGTTAAATAACGATATCACCTCCCCGCTTGAGAAAAAAGTCCAAAAAACGCTGGTTTAGGGTCGGTTCTGTCCCTGCCCGAGCCGGCTGCGGAGCTTCTGCCTTCCTGGCAGCGCGAGCCCACCGAGGGAGCCCCGGTTTCCTCAAACCCCGGGGTTTGGGGTGTGCGGGGCGGGGGGGGGGGGGGTTCCCCCCGCGTGTTGCCTCCTCATCCTCCTCCTCTTCCTCCTCAGATCGGTGACTAGAAGCTACTACCGGGGCGCGGCCGGGGCTCTGCTCGTCTACGATATCACCAGGTGGGTGGCGGCGGCGGGGGCGGAAGCCCGACCTCCTCGACGGCGGCGTGGGGAGGGGTGGGGGGGGGAAATTGGGGCTCAGCACCCCCCACCCGCCGCCCCCTCTGCTCCCCATCCAGCCGGGAGACGTACAACGCGCTGACCAACTGGCTGACGGACGCCCGCACCCTCGCCAGCCCCAACATCGTCATCATCCTCTGCGGGAATAAGAAGGATTTAGACGCCGACCGGGAGGTGACGTTCCTGGAGGCTTCGCGCTTCGCCCAGGAGAACGGTGAGGGACGCGGGGAGAAAAGTTTGGGACGTCCGGGGTTAACGACGGTCGGAGTAACGAGGATTTTCCGCTTCCAGAGCTCATGTTCCTGGAGACCAGCGCCCTGACGGGAGAAAACGTGGAAGAAGCTTTCTTAAAATGCGCCAGGACCATATTAAACAAAATCGAATCGGGTACGGCAGCTCGGATTTGGCTTTTCCGGGGGGGGGAAGGGAGGTTTTAATCCCAGGGGTGGAGATTTTGGATCCCCAGCCGAGGTTTTAATCCCAGGGGTGGAGGTTTTGGATCCCCAGGCGAGGTTTTAATCCCAGGGGTGGAGGTTTTGGATCGTGGCAGAGGTTTTAATCCCAGGGGTGGAGGTTTTGGATCCCCAGCCGAGGTTTTAATCCCAGGGGTGGAGGTTTTGGACCCCAGCCGAGGTTTTAATCCCAGGGGTGGAGGTTTTGGATCCGGGTGGAGGTTTTAATCCCAGGGGTGGAGGTTTTGGATCCCCAGGCAAGGTTTTAATCCCAGGGGTGGGGGTTTTAGATCCTGGCGGAGGTTTTAATCCCAGGGGTGGAGGTTTGGATCCCGGCGGAGGTTTTAATCCCAGGGGTGGAGGTTTTGGATCCCGGCCGAGGTTTTAATCCCAGGGGTGGAGGTTTTGGATCCCCAGGCGAGGTTTTAATCCCGGGGGTGGAGGTTTTGGATCCTGGAGAAGGTTTTAATCCCAGGGGGGGAGGTTTTGGATCCCCAGCCGAGGTTTTAATCCCAGGCGTGGAGATTTTGGATCCTGGCAGAGGTTTTAATCCCAGGGATGGAGGTTTTGGATCCCCAGCCGAGGTTTTAATCCCAGGGTGGAGGTTTTGGATCCCGCAGAGGTTTTAATCCCAGGGGTGGAGGTTTTGGATCCCCAGGCGAGGTTTTAATCCCAGGGGTGGAGGTTTTGGATCCCCAGGCGAGGTTTTTAATCCCAGGGGTGGAGGTTTTGGATCCCCAGGCGAGGTTTTAATCCAGGGGTGGAGGTTTTGGATCCCGGCAGAGGTTTTAATCCCAGGCGTGGAGGTTTTGGATCCCGGCGGAGGTTTTAATCCTAGGGATGGGGGTTTTGGATCCCAGGCGAGGTTTTAATCCCAGGGATGGGGGTTTTGGATCCCCAGGCGAGGTTTAATCCAGGGGTGGAGGTTTTGGATCCTGGCGGAGGTTTAATCCCAGGGGTGGAGATTTTGGATCCCCAGGCGAGGTTTTAATCCCAGGGGTGGAGGTTTTTGATCCTGGCGGAGGTTTTAATCCCAGGGGTGGAGGTTTTGGATCCCGGCAGAGGTTTTAATCCCAGGGATGGGGGTTTTGGATCCCCAGCCGAGGTTTTAATCCCAGGAGTGGAGGTTTTGGATCCCCAGCTGAGGTTTTAATCCCAGGGGTGGAGGTTTTGGATCCCGGCGGAGGTTTTAATCCCAGGGATGGAGGTTTTGGATCCCCTGCCGAGGTTCTAATCCCAGGGGTGGAGTTTTTGGATCCTGGAGGAGGTTTTAATCCCAGGGGTGGAGGTTTTGGATCCTGGCGGAGGTTTTAATCCCAGGGATGGAGGTTTTGGATCCCCAGCTGAGGTTTTAATCCCGGGGGTGGAGGTTTTGGATCCTGGTGGAGGTTTTAATCCCAGGGGTGGAGGTTTTGGATCCTGGCGGAGGTTTTAATCCCAGGGATGGAGGTTTTGGATCCCCAGCCGAGGTTTTAATCCCGGGGGTGGAGGTTTTGGATCCTGGTGGAGGTTTTAATCCCAGGGTGGAGGTTTTGGATCCCCAGGCGAGGTTTTAATCCCAGGGGTGGAGGTTTTGGACCCCAGCCGAGGTTTTAATCCCAGGGATGGGGCTTTGGATCCCCAGCTGAGGTTTTAATCCCAGGGATGGGGGCTTTGGATCCCCAGCGGAGGTTTTAATCCAGGGGTGGAGGTTTTGGATCCCAGCCGAGGTTTTAATCCCAGGGGTGGAGGTTTTGGATCCCGGCAGAGGTTTTAATCCCAGGGGTGGAGGTTTTGGATCCCCGGCAGAGGTTTTAATCCCAGGAGTGGAGGTTTTGGATCCCGGCGGAGGTTTTAATCCCAGGGGTGGAGGTTTTGGATCCCTGGTGGAGGTTTCAATCCCAGGGGTGGAGGTTTTGGATCCCCGTCAGAGGTTTTAATCCCAGGGGTGGAGGTTTTGGATCCCCAGCCGAGGTTTCAGTCCAGGGGTGGAGGTTTTGGATCCCGGCAGAGGTTTTAATCCCAGGGGGGGAGGTTTTGGATCCCCAGCCAAGGTTCTAATCCAGGGGTGGAGGTTTTGGATCCTGGAGGAGGTTTTAATCCCGGGGTGGAGGTTTTTGGATCCTGGAGGAGGTTTTAATCCCGGGGTGGAGGTTTTGGATCCCCAGCCGAGGTTTTAATCCCAGGGATGGGGGTTTTTGGATCCCGGCAGGGATTTTGGATCCCGGCCGAGGTTTCACCCCTTCCCCTCGCCCCCTCCCCGGGTTTTTCCATCCCCGCAGGTGAACTCGACCCGGAGAGGATGGGCTCAGGGATCCAGTACGGAGACGCCTCCCTTCGCCAGCTGCGGCAGCCCCGGGGGGCCCAGGCGCAGAGCCGGCAGCAGTGCAGTTGCTAAACCCCCCCCCCCGTGCCCCAGGTGAGACCCCCACACCGGGGGGGGGCCCGCCCGGCCTCCCCCCTCGCACGCCGGCCGGGGGAGAAGGGATCCGACGCCTCCCGCCGCGTCGCTACAAACCTCTTTTTCCCTCTTTTTTTTTTTCTTTTTTGTTTCCTTTCTTCCCCCGTCGCCACCACAGGACCACGTGCCTCGCTCGCCGAGCCCCCCCCCCGCTTCCCCAGGAGCCCCCCCCCCCCCCAGCCCCCTTCTCCTCCGTACCATCCTCTTCCTCCTCATCCGAGAAGCCCCGGGACTCTCGAGTTTACCTCTGTGGCAAACGCCTTTGATTGTATTTGACCCAGGTGGCTTCTGTCAAACTCCGCTCGTGTCTGTGTGTCCCCCCCCCCGCTGTGTCCCCCGGCCGTGGGGGGGGCTGCGTTGTGTCCATCGGTGTCATCGTCATCGTCACCCCCCCCCCTCCCCGCCCCGAGCAGGTTGGGTTCTGTTCAGTTTGTTTAAAACAACAAAAAAAACATAAAAAACCCCCTCCTTCGAGATGCTACCGGCAGCATTTCGGGGGGGGGGGGGGGGGGTGTGCCTGAATGAAGGGGGGTCCCCACCTCGCCGGGGCGGGGGGGGACGGTCCCCGGAGGTGGCTTGTCCCCAAGCGCTGTGGGGACGGGGACGGGGGGGGGGACGACCCTGCCCAGCCCCCCTGGTTTTGCCTTTTTTTTTTTTTTTGTGCGTGCGTGGGCGCCGTTTTGCGTTTTTACTCCCCCCCCCACGAGAGAAAAAGTTTTTTTGGTGTTTTTTTTTGCGGGGGGGGGGACACAAGATGTCATTAGACCCTCCGCTGTCACTTTGGGGGGGGGGGGACAGGGACTTCGCTTGCCCGTGCTGGCAGCTGCTCGCCTGGCCCCTGGCCCCCCCCCCACCTCCTTTCCTGGGGTGGGGGGGGCCTGCTTGGGGTGGGGGGGTGTCCCCAGGTACGCAGGGGGGGTCGGACCCCCCGTTTCGGGGACTTCAGCTCCGTCCGCCTCCCCGTCCCCCACCCCGGGGTGGGGGGGGTTGTGTTTCTGCTTCCGTTCGTGTTATTTATTGCACTTGCCGGGATGGGGGGGGGGGGGGGGGGGGGGGGGGTCCTGGGGGGGCCGGGGCCACGTCCCAGTTTATTTTTTTTTTTTTTTTTTTCCTCTGAAAAAGAAAAAAAACCCCCAAAAAAAGCAAATTTCCCTCCCCTCCAGGCTGTGAAAATGTGATTCTCGTACATAAAGTATTAATGTTTTCCAGCGCGCGGCTCCGCTGCTTATTTTGGAGGGGGGGGGGGGGGGCACACCGTGATGGGGTACGCCTACCCCAAATCCCCCCCCCCCCCAAGTGTTGTTGGGGTGCAGGGGGGTGGGTTTGCCCCCCCCCCCTTCCCCGAGCTGCAGCCCCTCGGCTTTTCGTGCCGTGATATCGGGGGGTGCCCCCCCCGCCCCCCCCCGGGGCATCCCCTGTCACCCTTGGGGTCCCGGGTGTGCTCCCAAGCTGGGGGGACACCCAGTTTTGGGGGCCTGCTTGCCAGGCTACCCCCCCCCCACCCCCCCGACTGGGGGGGGGGGGGGGGGGGGGGCACGGGTTGATCATTAACCGTCGGCAAACAGCCGCGGGGGGAACGGCACCGGGGATGCCGTCCGTCTGTCCGTCCCGGGGCGTTTTGGGGTGCGGAGCCTCCCCGCTGGGGTCCACAGCCCTACCAGCTCCTTTGGGGTTGCTCAGTTTTGGGGGGGGGGCTCCTGTATCGCGAAGGGGGGGCTCCTATATCGCGAAGGGGGGCTCCTATATCGCGAAGGGGGGCTCCTATATCGCGAAGGGGGGGCCCTATATAGCGAAGGGGGGGGGGCCCTATACGTCGAGGCGAGGAGGATGGAGGCGAGCGGGGGTGCTGAGCATCGCCCTGGCGCTGGGTGCCGGGGCGCTGCTGCTTTTTTGGGGGCGACGGCGGCGGCGGGGGGGGGACAAGCTGCCCCCCGGCCCGACCCCCCTACCCTTCCTGGGGAACGTGCTGCAAGTGGAGGTGACCCAACTCATCGCCTCCCTCCGTAAGGTGAGTTCTGGGGGGGTGGGTGGGGGGGTCCCAGGGCTGGGCCCACCCCCCAGCACCCCTCGCACCCCCCAGCACCCCAATTTTGCCCTTCTCCCCCCAGCTCAGCGCGACGTACGGCCCCATCTTCACTTTCCACCTGGGTTCCCGACCCTGCGTCGTCCTCTCGGGCTACCGGCTGCTGAAGGAAGCTCTGGTCGACCACGCCGAGGAATTCAGCGGCCGCGGCGACTTCCCGGCGGTCCAGCAGTGGAGCCGCGGCAACGGTGAGACCCTGCGGCGCGGCCGCGGCGGGCTTTTGGGGAGCTGTCCCCCAACGCACGCTTTTGGGGTGTCGTCGGGCCCCCCCCCCCCCCCCTTCCCACCATCCAGGTATCGTCTACGGGACCGGGGAGCGCTGGCGGCAGCTGCGCCGCTTCGCCATCGTCACCTTGAAGAGTTTCGGCATGGGCAAGCGCGGCGCGGAGGAGCGGGTGGCCGAGGAAGCCCAGCATCTGCTCCGGCACCTCCGTCAGACCCGCGGTACGACCCCGTGCGCGGCCCCCCTGCGGCTTTCCCCCCAAAACCACCACCGCCCCCTTAACGCTGTGGCCCCCCCCCTCCGCCACGGACGCGTTTTTAGGGCGACCCTTCGATCCCACCTTCCTGCTGAGCTGCGCCGGCTCCAACGTCATCTGCCGGCTGGTTTTCGGGGAACGCTTCGATTACGGGGACGAGCGGTTCCTCGCCCTCATGGGGCTCATCAACGCCAACTGGAAGCTGATGAGCTCGACCTGGGGGCAGGTGGGAATTTTGGGGGGTCCACGGCGCCTTCTGTGTATGTATCGCCACCCCCGTTTCACCCGCTCTTCCTCCCGCAGCTGCTCTTCATCTTCCCCAACGTCATGCGGTTCGTACCGGGGCCGCATCGGCAGATCCACGCCAACTACCTGCGGCTGGCCGAATTCGTGGCGGAACGGGTGCGGAGGAACCGGCAGACGTTGGACCCCCAAAACCCCCGGGATTTCATCGACTGCTTCCTCCTGAAGATGCAGCAGGTACCCGCCTCGTCCCTCGGGTGCCGAAACTTCCCCCCGGGGTGCCGAAACCGGCGCCGGCGTGCAACCGGAGGGCTTCCTCGGCAGGAGAAGGGGAACCCCGACACCCATTTCACCGAGGACACGCTCTCCAAGACCACCGTCAACCTTTTTTTCGCCGGGACGGAAACCGTCAGCTCTACCCTCAAATACGGTCTCCGTATCCTGCTCCGGCACCCCGAGGTGGAAGGTATCGGCGACGGCGTGGCGAGGAAAGGGCCGGCGCGGTGCCCACCCCCGCCACCCCAAAACCTTTCCCTCCCCAGCCCGGCTCCAGGAGGAGATCGACCGGGTGATCGGTCGTCACCGCAGCCCCCGCATGGAAGACCGCGGCCGCATGCCCTACGCCGACGCCGTCGTCCACGAGATCCAGCGTTTCGCCGACATCGTGCCCATGGGGGTACCCCACGCCACCACGCGCGACGTCCGCCTGGGGGGGTACACCATCCCCAAGGTACCGCGTCTGGGTGCCCCCACCCCCAGCTTCACACACCCCACACCCCCCCCCCCCCGCCGTGACCCTCCTCTTCCTCGGCGCCCAGGGCATGAACGTCATCCCCCTGCTCTGCACCTCCCAGTCTGACCCCGGCCGCTTCGCCAACCCCCAAGCCTTCGACCCCGGGCATTTTTTGGACGAGAACGGGCGTTTTAAGCGCAACGACGCCTTCATGGCCTTCTCCGCAGGTGAGGAGGGGGGACACACACGACGGATGCGAGGCCGTGGACCCCCCCCACCCCTGTGACCACCCCCTCCCCCCCGCCCCCTCGCAGGGAAACGCGTGTGCCTGGGCGAAGGCTTGGCCGTGACGGAGCTCTTCATCTTCCTCACCGCCATCCTCCAGCACTTCCGACTGAAGGCGGAGGAAGACCCGGCCGCCATCGACATCACCCCCGAATCCAGCGGCTTGGGGAACATCCCCCGCCCCTACCTCCTCTCCCTCCTCCCCCGCTGAGCCCCCCCCCCCCCCCCAGTAAAACCACTTCGCTCTCCCCCCACGCTTTCCACGGCTTCGTGGGGACCCCCGCTCCCCCTCGGGGTTACCGGCCTCGTCCCCCGTGGGGGGGGGGGGGGGGCTGCGACGGGGCTGCGGGTCACGCAGGGACGCTGGTGTTTATTTGGGGACAAGCGGGGGGGGGGACGCAGTAAAGGGAGGGGGGGGGTTCTGTGCCGGGGTGCGACGCGGCATCGCGGGCCGGGGGGGGGGCTCAGAGGGGGAGAAGCAGATCTCGAAGGGTCGGGGGATGTTCATGATGCCGCTGACGTCGGGGCGCAGGTCGAGGCGGGGGCGGCCGGGGGGGTGGCGTAGCTGGAAACGCTGGAGGATGGCGGTGAGGAAGAGGAAGAGCTGCGCCCGCGCCAGGCTTTCCCCCACGCACATCCGCTTCCCTGCGGGGAGAAAAGAGGGGTCACCTCGGGGTGGGGGGTCCCCCCCATCAGGGGGTCCCCACTTTGGGCTGTCGCCCACCTGCGGAGAAGGGCACGAAGGCTTCGCTCTTCTTGAACCCCCCCTTTTCATCCAGAAAGTGGCGGGGGTCGAAGGCTTCGGGGTTTTTGAAGTGCCGGGGGTCACGCAGGGCCGAGCTCAGCACGGGGTAGATGGTGCACCCCTGCGTGGGGAGATGGGGGGGGGGTTAGGGGGTGCCCCCCCCCCCCCCCCCAAAAAAAAAACCAACCCCCAACTGCAGCGGGGGAGGGGGCGTAATCGATAATTAACCGCGCCATCGAAAATGGGGCTGCGCGCCCCCCGCTCGACGATTAATCGGCGATTAATCGATAAGCGCCTCGCGCAATTAGCGGGCGAGGGCCCGGCGTTACTGGCCAATGATTAAAGCGGGGGGGGGCCCCGTCGCTGCGATCGCTAACGGCTGATTAATCGATACGTAATTAAGGCGATAACGAAGACCGGCACGCGGTCGTTAAGGATTTCCGCGCTGCGGAAGGGCCGGCGCGATGTGAATGGCCGGCGCCGTGAATGGCCGACGCCATGAATGGCCACCGCCATGAATGGCCGACGCCATGAATGGGCGACGCCATGAATGGCCGACGCCATGAATGGCCGGCGCGACGGGGGCTACCGCTGATTAACGGGGAGCGATTAACGAGGGTTTAACCTCCTAACGAGCGGCACCTTGGGGATGGTGAAGCCCCCCAGCTGCGTGTCCCGCTTCACCGTTCCCCGGATGAAGCCGAGGGGGACGAGGTCGAGGTAGCGCTGCGCCTCGTGGATGAAGGCCTCGGTGTAGGGCATGGCTCCCCGGTCCCCCAGGGCGGGGGGCCGCTCCGTCCCCATCACCCGCTCGATCTCCCCCCGCACCTTCGCTGCGGAGAGAGAAAGGGGGGGTGTCGGGGCGGGGGGGGGGGGGGGGGGTGTCCCCCCCACCCGCCCCGGCGCCCCGTCCCACCGGCCGCCTCGGGGTGCTCCAGCAGCAGCATCAGGCAGTAGCGGAGGGTGACGCTGGTGCTCTCCGTCCCCCGCCACGAACATGTCGAAGAGCGTGGCCTGCAGGTTCTCCCGCCGGAAAGCCGGCCCGGGGTTCCCCTTCTCCTGCGGTGGGGGGGCGGGGGGGCATGAAGTGGGGGGGGTTCAGGCGCCCCCCCCCCCCCCCCCCCCCAAAATGATGCTTGGGGTTCTGTGCCCTGTGTCCCTCCCCAAGATGACGCTCAGGGTCCCGGCCCCTTGTGCCCTGTGTCCCCCCCCAAAACGATGCTCGGGGTCTTGTCCCCTTGTGCCCTGTGTCCCCCCAAAATGAAGCTTGGGGTCCTGTCCCCTGTCCCCCCCAAAATGATGCTTGGGGTCCTGTGCCCTGTGTCCCTCCCCAAGATGACACTCGGGGTCCCGGCCCCTTGTGCCCTGTGTCCCCCCCCAAAACGATGCTCGGGTCTTGTCCCCTTGTGCCCTGTGTCCCCCCAAAATGAAGCTCGGGGTCCCGTCACCTTGTGCCCTCTGTCCCCCCAAAATGATGCTTGGGGTCCCGTCCCCTCGTGCCCTCTGTCCCCCCCAAAATGAAGCTCGGGGTCCCGTACCCTTGCACCTCATGTCCCCCCAAAATGAAGCTCGGGGTCCCGGTGCCTTGTGCCCCATGTCCCCCCCAAAATGAAGCTTGGGGTCCTTTGCCCTGTGTCCCTCCCCAAGATGACGCTCGGGGTCCCGGCCCCTTGTGCCCTGTGTCCCCCCAAAATGAAGCTTGGGGTCCTGTCCCCTGTCCCCCCCAAAATGATGCTTGGGGTCCTGTCCCCCCAAAATGAAGCTCGGGGTCCCGTACCCTTGCACCTCATGTCCCCCCAAAATGAAGCTCGGGGTCCCGGCGCCTTGTGCCCTGTGTCCCCCCCAAAATGAAGCTTGGGGTCCTGTCTCCTGTCCCCCCCAAATGATGCTTGGGGTCCTGTGCCCTGTGTCCCTCCCCAAGATGACGCTCAGGGTCCTGGCCCCTTGTGCCCCATGTCCCCCCCAAAATGAAGCTCGGGGTCCTGTCCCCTTGTGCCCCATGTCCCCCCCAAAATGAAGCTCGGGGTCCTGTCCCCTTGTGCCCCATGTCCCCCCCAAAATGAAGCTCGGGGTCCTGTCCCCTTGTGCCCCATGTCCCCCCCAAAATGAAGCTCGGGGTCCCGTCACCTTGTGCACCATGTCCCCCCCCAAAATGATGTTCAGGGTCCCGTCCCCTTGCACCTCGTGTCCCCCCAAAATGAAGCTCGGGGTCCCGGCGCCTTGTGCCCTGTGTCCCCCCCAAAATGAATCTTGGGGTCCCATCCCTTTGTGTTCCGTGTCCCCCCAAAATGATGCTTGCGGTCCCGTCACCTTGTGCCCTGTGTCCCCCCAAAATGATTCTTGGGGTCCCGTCCCCTCGTGCCCTCTGTCCCCCCCAAAATGATGCTTGGGGTCCCGTCCCCTTGCACCTCGTGTCCCCCCAAAATGAAGCTCGGGGTCCCGGTGCCTTGTGCCCCATGTCCCCCCAAAATGAATCTTGGGGTCCCATCCCTTTGTGTTCCGTGTCCCCCCAAAATGATGCTTAGGGTCCTGTCCCCCCAAAATGAAGCTCGGGGTCCCGTCCCCTTGTGCCCTCTGGCCCCCCCAAAATGAAGCTTGGGGTCCTGTCCCCCCAAAATGAAGCTTGGGGTCCTGTCCCCTCGCGCCCCGTGTCCCCCCAAGCTGAAGCTCGGGGTCCTGGCCCCTGTCCCCCCCCAAGCTGAAGCTCGGGGTCCCGTCCCCTCGCGCCGCCCCCCCCCCCCCCCACCTGCTGCATCCTACAGAGGAAAGCGTCCAGGAAATCCCGGGGTGCCCCCAAATCCAGGGTGGCCTCGTGCTCCGCCACCTTCTTAGCCAAGAAATTCTGGAGGAAGGAATTGTTCCGGAACAAAGTTTGGTGGGGGCCGGGCAGGCGATCCATCAGACCGGGCAGGATGTTGTAGAGCTGCCGGGAGAGAGCCGGGCGGCGACGGTGACGACCGGGTGGCGACGGTGACGACGAGGTGGCACGGCGCTGGCGGAGGTGCCCCCCTTCTTTCCCCGCGCCCCGAACCCCTCACCTGCCCGGCGATGGAGCTCTCCAGGCGGAAATTTTCGGCGAGGCGCCGGAGGACGAGGCGGTACTCCTCGTCGCCGTAGCCGAAGCGCTCGCCGAAGAGGATGCGGCAGATGGCGTTGCCCACGGCCGCGCTCAGCAGCGTGGCGGGGTTGAAGGGCTGCCCTGCAGTTTTGGGGGGACGGCGATGACGGCGGGGCCGGATCCCCCTCAGCCCCGCCGCCGTCCCGCCGCCCACCTTGGGTGCGTGCCAGCTCCCGCAGCAGCGTCCTCGTCTCCTCCTGGATCTGCTCCTCCACGCTCCTCCTGCCCATGCCGAAATCCCGCAGCGTGGTGAGGGTGAAGCGCCGGGTCTGCGTCCACGTCTCCCCGTTGCTCATGAAGAGACCGAGATTTTGGTTGGTTTTCTCCGCCAACGGGAACCGACCCCGGTCGGTGAATTCGTCCCCGCGGTTCACCAGCACCTCTCGTACCACCTCGTAGCCGAAGACCACCACCACCCGCTCCGAGCCGAACCGCAGGGCGAAGACGGGGCCGTACTTCTCGCTCAGCTGCGGAACCGAACGACGACCCCCGGCCCCGGCGTGGGTCGCGGCACCCCGCCGGGGGCTCTCGCCGTCGGCGCCCCGGGGTGCTCGCCATCGGGGGTCCCGGCCCCCCCGCTCACCTTGCGGAAGGTCTTGCAGGTGTCGGCGGCCCGGAGCTGCAGCAGGTTGCCGATGATGGGCAGCGCCAGCGGCCCCGGCGGGTAATTTCGGTTCCGCCGTTCCTTTTTCCACCGGGCCGCGAGAGCCGTGGCCGCCAGGACGAGGAGGAGGATGATGGTGACGGCGCCCGCCGGCTCCATGGCTGCTGGCGCCCGGCTCGGCGGCGAGGAGCGAAGTCTGCCGGCACCGGGGAAGCCGGGGCCACCGGACGGTCGGTGACCTGGGGGAGGTTTTTGGGCGGGCGCCCCGCTCGCGGCACGTGGCAGGGACGGGCTGTTCCTGGAGCCGGGGGGGGGCAAAGGGGACCCTGCCCTCCCTGCGCCCCGCTGGGTGCCAGCAGCCCCCGGCACCCTGAGCACCCGCAGCTGGCCCTTCGCCTGCTGCAACCCCGTCCCCTCCTCGTTGCAAACCCCCTCCCCTCGTTGCAACCCCCGTCCCCTCATTGCAAACCTCATCCCGTTGTTCCAAACCCCGTCCCCTCGTTGCAACGCTCGTCCCCCGTTGCAAACCCCGTCCCCTCGTTGCAACCCCCGTCCCCCGTTGCAAACCCCGTCCCCTCCTTGTTGCAGCCCCCATCCCCTCGTTGCAACCCCGTCCCCTCGTTGCAAACCTCATCCCCTCGTTGCAACCCCCCTGTCCCCATTGCAACCCTCGTCTCCTCGTTGCAACCCTCGTCCCCTCATTGCAAACCCCATCCCCTCGTTGCAACCCCCGTCCCCTTGCTGCAGCCCCCGTCCCCTCGTTGCAAACCCCTGTCCCCTCAATGCAAACCTCATCCCCTTGTTGCAACCCTGTCCCCTCATTGCAACCCCCATCCCATTGTTGCAACCCTCGTCCCCTCGTTGCAACCCCGTCCCCTCCTTGTTGCAGCCCCCGTCCCCCCTTGCAAACCGCGTCCCCTCGTTGCAACCCCCGTCCCCTCGTTGCAACCCCCGTCCCCTCGCTGCAACCCCCATCCCCTTGTTGCAAACCCCGTCCCCTCGTTGCAACCCCCATCCCCTCATTGCAAACCCCGTCCCCTCCTTGCAACCCCATCCCCTCGTTGCAACCCTCGTCCCCTCATTGCAACCCCCCCATCCCCTCGTTGCAAACCCCGTCCCCTTGTTGCAGCCCCTGTCCCCTTGTTGCAACCCTGTCCCCCCTTGCAACCCCCATCCCGTTGTTGCAACCCTCGTCCCCTCCTTGCAACCCTCGTCCCCTCGTTGCAACCCCCCTGTCCCCCATTGCAAACCCCGTCCCCTCATTGCAAACCCCGTCTGCTCGTTGCAATCTCATCCCCTCGTTGCAACCCCCGTCCCCTTGTTGCAACCCCCGTCCCCCATTGCAACCCTCATCCCCTCGTTGCAAACCCCGTCCCCTCGTTGCAACCCCCATCCCCTCGTTGCAACCTCGTCCCCTCGTTGCAACCCCCCTGTCCCCCATTGCAAACCCCGTCCCCTCGTTGCAACCCCCGTCCCCTCGTTGCAACCCCCCCATCCCCTCGTTGCAAACCCCGTCTGCTCGTTGCAACCTCATCCCCTCGTTACAACCCCCCCGTCCCCCATTGCAACCCCCGTCCCCTCGTTGCAAACCCCATCCCCTCGTTGCAACCCTCGTCCCCTCATTGCAACCCCCCCATCCCCTCGTTGCAAACCCCGTCCCCTTGTTGCAGCCCCTGTCCCCTTGTTGCAACCCTGTCCCCTCATTGCAACCCCCATCCCGTTGTTGCAACCCTCATCCCCTCCTTGCAACCCTCGTCCCCTCGTTGCAAACCCCATCCCCTCGTTTCAACCCCCCTGTCCCCCATTGCAAACCCCGTCCCCTCGTTGCAACCCCCATCCCCTCGTTGCAACCCCCATCCCCTTGTTGCAAACCCCATCCCCTCGTTGCAACCCCCCTGTCCCCCATTGCAAACCCCGTCCCATCGTTGCAACCCTCGTCCCCTCATTGCAACCCCCGTCCCCTCGTTGCAACCCCCCTGTCCCCCATTGCAAACCCTCGTCCCCTCATTGCAACCCCCCCATCCCCTCGTTGCAAACCCCGTCTGCTCGTTGCAACCTCATCCCCTCGTTGCAACCCCCCTGTCCCCTCGCTGCAACCCCCGTCCCCTCGCTGCAACCCCCGTCCCCTCGCTGCAAACCTCGTCCCCTCGCTGCAACCCGCGTCCCTTCGCTGCCAGCCCCGTGGCCGGGCACGCGGCGACCTTGGCAGCCGCCGGCAAGGTGCCAGCCATTTCTCCTGGCTCCAGCTACGGGGTTTTGCCCGACCAGAGCACCCAGCGTCCCGCGGCCTTTGGACCCGCCTGCCTCGGCCGCTGGCCAGGGCGACCGTGAGCCTTCGGTCCCAGAGGGGGGGCGAGCGGCCCGGAGCCCAGGAGGAGGAGGAGGAGGAGGAGGAGGAGGACGAAGGCCTGGCAGCCCGTGAGCCGTTGGCAACCCCTCGGCACAGCCTAAATGCTGGATCCGGCCCTTTGGCTCTTGGGCTCGGCTGGGGCCTTTGCACAGCTCTGCACGGCTCTGCACGCTCTCCGCGCGCTTGGCTGGGGGCTCTGCACGCTCAGCTCGGGGCTCTGCACGGCTCTGCACAGCTCTGCACGCTCTCCGCACGCTTGGCTCAGGGCTCTGCACACTCAGCTCGGGGCTCTGCACGGCTCTGCACAGCTCTGCACGGCTCTGCACGCTCTCTGCGCGCTTGGCTCAGGGCTCCGCACCCACTGCACGCTCAACTCGGGGCTCTGCACGGCTCTGCACAGCTCTGCACGCTCTCTGCGCGCTTGGCTCAGGGCTCTGCACCCTCTGCACGCTCAGCTCAGGGCTCTGCACGGCTCTGCATGCTCTCCGCGCGCTTGGCTGGGGGCTCTGCACCCTCTGCACGCTCAGCTCGGGGCTCTGCACGGCTCTGCACGGTTCTGCACGCTCTCCGCACGCTTGGCTGGGGGCTCTGCACGCTCAGCTCGGGGCTCTGCACGGCTCTGCACAGCTCTGCACAGCTCTGCACGCTCTCTGCGCGCTTGGCTCAGGGCTCTGCACCCTCTGCACGCTCAGCTCGGGGCTCTGCACGGCTCTGCACGGCTCTGCACGGCTCTGCACAGCTCTGCACAGCTCTGCACGCTCTCTGCGCGCTTGGCTCAGGGCTCCGCACCCACTGCACGCTCAGCTCGGGGCTCTGCACGGCTCTGCACGCTCTCCGCACGCTTGGCTGGGGGCTCTGCACGCTCGGCTCAGGGCCCTGCATGGCTCTGCACGCTCTCCGCACACTCCGCTCAGGGCCCTGCACGGCTCTGCACGGCTCTGCGCGCTTGGCTCAGGGCTCTGCACCCACTGCACGCTCAGCTCAGGGCTTTGCACGGCTCTGCACGGCTCTGCACGCTTGGCTGGGGCCTTTGCACAGCTCTGCACGCTCTCTGCACGCTCAGCTCAGGGCTCTGCACCCTCGACATGCTCAGCTGGAGGCTTTGCACAGCTCTGCACGGCTCTGCACGGCTCTGCACGCTCTCTGCGCGCTCAGCTCGGGGCTCTGCACAGCTCTGCATGGCTCTGCACAGCTCTGCACGCTCTCCGCACGCTCTCCGCACACTCGGCTCAGGGCCTTGCACGGCTCTGCACGGCTCTGCAGAGCTCCGCACGCTCTCTGCACGCTCGGCTCAGGCCCTGCACAGCTCCGCACGCTCTCCGCACGCTCTCCGCACGCTCGGCTCAGGGCCTTGCACGGCTCCGCACAGCTCCGCACGCTCTCCGCACGCTCGGCTCAGGCCCTGCACAGCTCCGCACGCTCTCCGCACGCTCTCCGCACGCTCGGCTCAGGCCCTGCACGGCTCTGCACGGCTCCGCACGCTCTCCGCACACTCGGCTCAGGGCCTTGCACGGCTCCGCACAGCTCCGCACGCTCTCCGCACGCTCTCCGCACGCTCGGCTCAGGCCCTGCACGGCTCTGCATGGCTCCGCACGCTCTCCGCACACTCGGCTCAGGGCCTTGCACGGCTCCGCACACCTTCGCACGCTCTCCGCACGCTCTCCACACGCTCGGCTCAGGGCCTGCACGGCTCCACACAGCTCCGCACGCTCTCTGCATGCTCGGCTCAGGGCCTTGCACGGCTCCGCACAGCTCCGCACGCTCTCCGCACGCTCTCCACACACTCGGCTCAGGGCCTTGCACGGCTCCGCACAGCTCCGCACACTCTCCGCACGCTCTCCGCACGCTCTCCGCACGCTCGGCTCAGGGCCTTGCACGGCTCTGCACACCTTTGCACGCTCTCCACATGCTCTCTGCACGCTCGGCTCAGGCCCTGCACGGCTCCGCACAGCTCCGCACGCTCTCCGCACGCTCGGCTCAGGCCCTGCACAGCTCTGCACAGCTCCGCACGCTCTCCGCATGCTCTCTGCACGCTCGGCTCAGGGCCTTGCACGGCTCTGCACACCTTCGCACGCTCTCCACATGCTCTCCGCACGCTCGGCTCAGGCCCTGCACGGCTCCGCACAGCTCCGCACACTCTCCACACGCTCTCCGCACACTCGGCTCAGGGCCTTGCACGGCTCCGCACAGCTCCGCACGCTCTCCGCACGCTTGGCTCACGCCCTGCACAGCTCTGCACAGCTCCGCACGCTCTCTGCACGCTCTCCGCACGCTCTCCGCACGCTCGGCTCAGCCCTGCACCCTCTGCGTGCTCAGCTCGGGGCTTTGCACGACTTGGCGCGCTCACCGCGTGCTCGGCTCGGAGCTTTGCGCGCTTTGCACACCCGTGGGGTCCCGTCCCCTCCCACCCCGCGTCCCCCCCAAACGACGCTCGGCGTCCCGGCCCCCCCCCACCCCCCGGTGCCGCCCGGGCGATGCCACGACCGGTTGAGTTTGCCGGAAACTTTATCGAGCCGGTGCCTGCACCGGGGAGGGGGGGGCCCGGTGCCGGGGCTGGGGGGTGGGGGGGGGGGGGGTCCCAGCGCTGGGTGGGGGGGTGGGGGGGGGCTCAGCGGGCGACCATGCGGAGCTGGTAGAAGGGGGGGATGTTGGCGAAGCCGCTCTCCAGCGGGGCGGTGGGCAGCTGCGCCGGCGGCACCAGCGGCTGCAGGCGAAGGCTCTGCAGGATGGTGGTGAGGAAGAGGAAGAGCTCCATCCTCGCCAAGGCCTCGCCCAGGCAGATCCGCTTCCCTGCAAGAACAACGGGGGGGGGGGTCAGTGGGGGGGTGCGGGACCCCCTGGGGTGCAGGGGACCCCCTTTTGCGCCGGCGGTACCTGAGGAGAAGGGGACGAAGGCCTCGTTCTTCTTGAAGCGGCCGCTCTCGTCGAGGAAGTTTGCGGGGTCGAAGGCGTGGGGGTTGTCGAAGGCCTCGGGGTCGTGCAGGACGGAGCTGAGCAGGGGGTACACCTCGGTGTCCTGGGGGGACGGGGGGGGGGACAGGCGGGCGTGGGGCAGGGCGCGCGGGCGGCGTGCACGAGGATGCACGCGGGCAGCAAGCGTGCAGCAAGCGTGCACGGAGCAGTGCGAACGGGGCGGCGTGCATGGGGAAGCACGCATGGAACAAGTGTGCATGGAGCAGCGTGCGTAGGGCAGCGCGCACGGGGAAGCAAGCGTGCAGCAAGCGTGCACGGAGCAGTGCAAACGGGGCAGCGTGCACGGGGAAGCAAGCGTGCAGCAAGCGTGCACGGAGCAGCATGCACGGAGCAGTGCAAACGGGGCAGCGTGCGCGGGGAAGCACGCGTGCAGCAAGTGTGCATGGAGCAGCGTGCACGAGGATGCATGCATGCAGCGAGTGTGCACAGGGCAGCGTGAACGGGGCAGCGTGCACGGGGAAGCACGCGTGCAGCAAGCATGCACGGAGCAGCGTGCATGGAGCAGTGCAAACGGGGCAGTGTGCACGGAGAAGCATGCGTGCAGCAAGTGTGCATGGTTCTGTGCATGGAGCAGTGCAAATGGGGCAGCGTGCATGGGGAAGCATGCGTGCAGCAAGTGTGCATGGAGCAGCATGCACGAGGAAGCATGCATGCAGCAAGCGTGCACAGAGAAGCATGCATGCAGCAAGAGTGCATGGAGCAGCGTGCATGGAGCAGTGCAAACGGGGCAGTGTGCACGGGGAAGCATGTGTGCAGCAAGCGTGCATGGAGCAGCGTGCACAGAGCAGCGTGCATGGAACGAGTGTGCATGGAGCAGCGTGCGTAGGGCAGCATGCATGGGGAAGCATGTGTGCAGCAAGCGTGCACGGAGCAGCGTGCATGGAGCAGTGCAAACGGGGCAGCATGCATGGGGAAGCATGCGTGCAGCAAGCGTGCACGGAGCAGCGTGCATGGAGCAGTGCAAATGGGGCAGCATGCACGGGGAAGCACATGTGCAGCAAGTGTGCACGGAGCAGCGTGCATGGGGAAGCATGCATGCAGCAAGCGTGCACAGAGCAGCGTGCACGAGGATGCATGCATGCAGCAAGCGTGCACAGAGCAGCGTGCGTAGGGCTGCGTGCAGGGAGAAGCATGCGTGCAGCAAGCGTGCACAGAGCAGCGTGCGTAGGGCAGTGTGCAGGGAGAAGCACGCATGCAGCAAGCGTGCACGGAGCAGTGTGCATAGGGCAGTGTGCACGAGGATGCATGCATGCAGCAAGCGTGCATGGAGCAGCGTGCATGAGGATGCATGCATGGAGCAAGCGTGCCCGGAGCAGCGTGCGTAGGGCAGCGTGCACGGAGAAGCACACGTGCAGCAAGCGTGCCCGGAGCAGCGTGAATGGGGCAGCGTGCAGGGAAAAGCACACATGCAGCAAGCGTGCACAGAGCAGTGTGCGTAGGGCAGCGTGCAGGGAGAAGCACGCATGCAGCAAGTGTGCACGCAGCAGCGTGCACGAGGATGCATGCAAGCAGCAAGCGTGCACAGAGCAGCGTGTGTAGGGCAGCGTGCAGGGAGAAGCACACATGCAGCAAGCGTGCACGGAGCAGCGTGAATGGGGCAGTGTGCAGGGAGAAGCACGCGTGCAGCAAGCGTGCACGGAGCAGCGTGCGTAGGGCAGCGTGCAGGGAGAAGCATGCTTGCAGCAAGCGTGCATGGAGCAGTGTGTGTAGGGCAGCATGCACGAGGATGCATGCATGCAGCAAGCGTGCACAGAGCAGCATGCACGAGGATGCACGCGTGCAGCAAGCGTGCCTGGAGCAGCGTGCGTAGGGCAGTGTGCAGGGAGAAGCACGCATGCAGCAAGCGCGCACGGAGCAGTGTGAACGGGGCAGCGTGCATGGGGAAGCATGCGTGCAGCAAGCATGCATGGAGCAGCGCGCATGGAGCAGTGCAAACGGGGCAGCGTGCATGGAGAAGCACGCATGCAGCAAGTGTGCATGGAGCAGCGTGAACGGGGCAGCGTGCAGGGAGAAGCACGCGTGCAGCAAGCGTGCACGGAGCAGTGTGCACGAGGATGCATGCATGCAGCAAGCGTGCCCGGAGCAGTGTGTGTAGGGCAGCGTGCACGAGGATGCACGCATGCAGCAAGCGTGCACGGAGCAGCATGCACGAGGATGCACGCGTGCAGCAAGCGTGCCCGGAGCAGCGTGGATGGGGCAGCGTGCAGGGAAAAGCACACATGCAGCAAGCATGCACAGAGCAGCGTGCACGAGGATGCACGCGTGCAGCAAGCGTGCCCAGAGCAGTGTGCGTAGGGCAGCGTGCATGAGGATGCATGCATGCAGCAAGCGTGCACAGAGCAGCATGCACGAGGATGCACGCGTGCAGCAAGCGTGCCCGGAGCAGCGTGCGTAGGGCAGCGTGCAGGGAGAAGCACACATGCAGCAAGCATGCACGGAGCAGCGTGCACGAGGATGCACGCGTGCAGCAAGCGTGCCTGGAGCAGCGTGCCCGGAGAAGCACGCATGCAGCAAGCGTGCATGGAGCAGCGTGAATGGGGCAGCGTGCAGGGAAAAGCACACATGCAGCAAGCATGCACACAGCAGCGTGCACGAGGATGCATGCATGCAGCAAGCGTGCCCGGAGCAGCGTGCGTAGGGCAGCACACATGCAGCAAGTGTGCACGGAGCAGCGTGCATGAGGATGCATGCATGCAGCAAGCGTGCACAGAGCAGCGTGCGTAGGGCAGTGTGCAGGGAGAAGCACGCGTGCAGCAAGCATGCACGGAGCAGCGTGCACGGAGAAGCACGCATGCAGCAAGCGTGCCGGAGCAGCGTGCGTAGGGCAGCGTGCACGAGGATGCATGCGTGCAGCAAGCGTGCCCGGAGCAGCGTGTGTAGGGCTGCGTGCAGGGAGAAGCACACATGCAGCAAGCATGCACAGAGCAGTGTGCACGAGGATGCATGCATGCAGCAAGCGTGCACAGAGCAGCGTGAATGGGGCAGTGTGCAGGGAGAAGCACACATGCAGCAAGCATGCACAGAGCAGTGTGCATGAGGATGCATGCATGCAGCAAGCATGCCCGGAGCAGCGTGCGTAGGGCAGCACACATGCAGCAAGTGTGCACGGAGCAGCGTGCATGAGGATGCATGCATGCAGCAAGCGTGCACAGAGCAGCGTGCGTAGGTCAGTGTGCAGGGAGAAGCACGCGTGCAGCAAGCATGCACGGAGCAGTGTGCACGAGGATGCACGCATGCAGCAAGTGTGCCCAGAGCAGCGTGCGTAAGGCAGCGTGCACGAGGATGCACGCGTGCAGCAAGCGTGCCCGGAGCAGCGTGAATGGGGCAGCGTGCAGGGAAAAGCACACATGCAGCAAGCATGCACAGAGCAGCGTGCACGAGGATGCACGCGTGCAGCAAGCGTGCCCAGAGCAGTGTGCGTAGGGCAGCGTGCATGAGGATGCACGCATGCAGCAAGCGTGCACAGAGCAGCATGCACGAGGATGCACGCGTGCAGCAAGCGTGCCCGGAGCAGCGTGCGTAGGGCAGCGTGCAGGGAGAAGCACACATGCAGCAAGCATGCACGGAGCAGCGTGCACGAGGATGCACGCGTGCAGCAAGCGTGCACGGAGCAGTGTGCGTAGGGCAGCACACATGCAGCAAGCATGCACAGAGCAGTGTGCACGAGGATGCATGCATGCAGCAAGCATGCACGGAGCAGTGTGCACGGAGAAGCACGCATGCAGCAAGCGTGCTGGAGCAGCGTGCGTAGGGCAGCGTGCACGAGGATGCACGTGTGCAGCAAGCGTGCCCGGAGCAGCGTGTGTAGGGCTGCGTGCAGGGAGAAGCACACATGCAGCAAGCATGCACAGAGCAGTGTGCACGAGGATGCATGCATGCAGCAAGCGTGCCCGGAGCAGCGTGCGTAGGGCAGCACACATGCAGCAAGTGTGCACGGAGCAGCGTGCATGAGGATGCATGCATGCAGCAAGCGTGCACAGAGCAGCGTGCGTAGGGCAGTGTGCAGGGAGAAGCATGCGTGCAGCAAGCGTGCACGGAGCAGCGTGCGTAGGGCAGTGTGCAGGGAGAAGCATGCGTGCAGCAAGCATGCACGGAGCAGCGTGCACGGAGAAGCACGCATGCAGCAAGCGTGCTGGAGCAGCGTGCGTAGGGCAGCGTGCACGAGGATGCATGCATGCAGCAAGCGTGCCCGGAGCAGCGTGTGTAGGGCTGCGTGCAGGGAGAAGCACACATGCAGCAAGCATGCACAGAGCAGTGTGCACGAGGATGCACGCATGCAGCAAGCGTGCACGGAGCAGCATGCACGAGGATGCACGCGTGCAGCAAGCGTGCCCGGAGCAGCGTGAATGGGGCAGCGTGCAGGGAAAAGCACACATGCAGCAAGCGTGCACAGAGCAGCATGCACGAGGATGCACGCGTGCAGCAAGCGTGCCGGAGCAGCGTGCGTGGGGCAGCGTGCACGAGGATGCATGCGTGCAGCCGTCCCCGCGGCCCTCCCCGAGCCCCGCCGGCACCTTGGGGATGAGGTAGCCGCGGAAGAGCGTGTCCCGCGTCACCATGTGCGGGACGTTCATGGGGATGAGGTCGCTGCAGCGCTGGATCTCGTGGATGACGGCGTCCGTGTACGGCATCCGGCTGCGGTCCTCCGCGTTGGGGGGCCGGTTGCGGCCGATCACCCCCGCGATCTCCTCGTACACCTTCTCTGCGGCCCGCGCGGGGACGGGGGTGTCGCTCAGGGCCGGGGTGGGGGGGTCCCTAGGGTGGGGGGGTCCCTAGGGGGGGGGTGGGGGTGCGCCCCCCGCTCACCTTGCACGTCGGGGTGCTTCATGAGCACGAGGAAGCCGTATCGCAGGGTGGAGCTGACGGTCTCGGTCCCGGCGAAGAAGAGGTTGAGGGCGGTCAGCTCCAGGTTCTCCGCGTTGAACTCCGAGCAGGGGTCGGCCTTCTCCTGGGGGACGGGGACGGGGACGAAGGGGGCACGCGCGCGGCCTGGGCCAGCCAGCCGGAGCAGGCGGGGGAGCGCCCCGGGGTGCGCAAGGGAGCTGGGGGCATTGGAGCACCCGAGGGTGCACAAGGGAGCTGGGGGCATGGGATCACCCTGGAGCGTGCAAGGGAGCTGGGAGCACCCCGGGGTGCTCAAGGGAGCGGGGGGCACGGGAGCACCCTGGAACGTGCAAGGGAGCTGGGAGCACCCGAGGGTGCACAAGGGAGCTGGGGGCACGGGAGCACCCCGGGGTGCACAAGGGAGCTGGGGCACGGGAGCACCCTGGAGCATGCAAGGGAGCTGGGTGCACCCCGGGATGCACAAGGGAGCTGGGAGCATGGGAGCACCCTGGGGTGCACGAGGGAGCTGGGTGCATTGGAGCACCCTGGGGTGTGCAAGGGAGCTGGGGGCACGGGAGCACCCCGGGGTGTGCAAGGGAGATGGGAGCATGGGAGCACCCCGGGGTGCTCAAGGGAGCTGGGGGCATTGGAGCACCCTGGAGCGTGCAAGGGAGCTGGGAGCACCCCGGGGTGCTCAAGGGAGCTGGGTGCATTGGAGCACCCCGGGGTGCACAAGGGAGGGGGGAGCACCCCGGGGTGCACAAGGGAGCTGGGGGCACGGGAGCACCCTGGAGCGTGCAAGGGAACTGGGGGCACCCAAGGGTGCACAAGGGAGCTGGGTGCATTGGAGCACCCGAGGGTGCACAAGGGAGCTGGGTGCACAGGAGCACCCCGGGGTGCTCAAGGGAGCTGGGTGCATGGGATCACCCTGGAGCGTGCAAGGGAGCTGGGTGCATTGGAGCACCCTGGGGTGTGCAAGGGAGCTGGGGGCACGGGAGCACCCCGGGGTGCTCAAGGGAGCTGGGTGCATTGGAGCACCCCGGGGTGCGCAAGGGAGCTGGGGGCACGGGAGCACCCTGGAGCGTGCAAGGGAGCTGGGAGCACCCCGGGGTGCTCAAGGGAGCGGGGGGCACGGGAGCACCCCGGGGTGTGCAAGGGAGCTGGGGGCATTGGAGCACCCTGGGGTGCGCAAGGGAGCGGGGGACACGGGAGCACCCTGGGGTGTGCAAGGGAGCTGGGGGCACAGGAGCACCCAAGGGTGCTCAAGGGAGCTGGGGGCATGGGATCACCCTGGAGCGTGCAAGGGAGCTGGGAGCACCCCGGGGTGTGCAAGGGAGATGGGTGCACGGGAGCACCCTCGGGTGTGCAAGGGAGCTGGGGGCACCCCGGGGTGTGCAAGGGAGCTGGGGGCATGGGATCACCCTGGAGCATGCAAGGGAGCTGGGAGCACCCTGGGGTGCACAAGGGAGCTGGGGGCACGGGAGCACCCTGGAGCGTGCAAGGGAGCTGGGAGCACCCGAGGGTGCACAAGGGAGCTGGGTGCATTGGAGCACCCTGGAGCGTGCAAGGGAGCTGGGGGCACCCTCGGGTGCACAAGGGAGCTGGGTGCACAGGAGCACCCCGGGGTGCTCAAGGGAGCTGGGTGCACGGGAGCACCCCGGGGTGCACAAGGGAGCTGGGTGCATTGGAGCACCCCAGGGTGCGCAAGGGAGCTGGGGGCACGGGAGCACCCTGGAGCGTGCAAGGGAGCTGGGTGCACCCCGGGATGCACAAGGGAGCTGGGAGCATGGGAGCACCCTGGGGTGTGCAAGGGAGCTGGGGGCACGGGAGCACCCTGGGGTGCACAAGGGAGCTGGGGGCACGGGAGCACCCTGGAGCGTGCAAGGGAGCTGGGAGCACCCGAGGGTGCACAAGGGAGCTGGGGGCACGGGAGCACCCCGGGGTGCACAAGGGAGCTGGGTGCATTGGAGCACCCGAGGGTGCACAAGGGAGCTGGGGGCACAGGAGCACCCTCGGGTGCACAAGGGAGCTGGGTGCATGGGATCACCCCAGGGTGCTCAAGGGAGCTGGGGGCATTGGAGCACCCCGGGGTGTGCAAGGGAGCGGGGGGCACGGGAGCACCCTGGAGCGTGCAAGGGAGCTGGGAGCACCCGAGGGTGCACAAGGGAGCTGGGTGCACAGGAGCACCCCGGGGTGCTCAAGGGAGCTGGGTGCATGGGATCACCCTGGAGCGTGCAAGGGAGCTGGGGGCATTGGAGCACCCTGGGGTGTGCAAGGGAGCTGGGGGCACGGGAGCACCCCGGGGTGCATGGGAGCACCCCAGGGTGCACAAAGGAGCTGGGGGCACGGGAGCACCCTTGGGTGCGCAAGGGAGCTGGGGGCATGGGATCACCCCGGGTTGCGCAAGAGATCCAGGTGCACGGGATCACCCCGGGTTGTGCAAGAGATCCGGGTGCACGGGATCACCCTGGAGCAGGCGGGGGGAGCTGGGAGCACCCTTGGGTGCACAAGCGAGCGGGGTGCATGGGATCACCCCGGGTTTTGCAAGCGAGCTGGGTGCATGGGATCACCCCAGGGTGCACGGGAGCACCCCAGGGTGCACAAGAGATCCGGGTGCATGGGATCACCCTGGAGCAGGTGGGGGGAGCTGGCAGCACCCTTGGGTGCACAAGCAAGCGGGGTGCATGGGATCACCCCGGGTTTTGCAAGCGAGCCGGGTGCGCGGGATCACCCTGGAGCAGGCGGGGGGAGCTGGGAGCACCCCAGGGCGCTCAAGCCGAGCGGGCGCGCGGGAGCACCCAAGGGCGCGCGGCCACCCCACCTTCTCCATCTGGAGCAGGAAGCAGTCGATGAAATCCCGTGGGTGCCCGGGCTCCAGGGTCTCGGCGTTCCTCCGCACCCGCCGGGCGATGAAGCTCCTCATCCTCCCCAGCAGCTTCGGGATCTTGGTGTGGGGGCCCGGGAGGTGCTTCAAGAAGGTCTCGCCCATCTCATAAAACTACGGGCGAGGGGTCAACGCCGCCGTCGGCCCCCGCGACCCCCAGCCGACCCCCACCCGTCCCCCGCGTCCCTTTCCCCGGGGTCCACCTGCGACCATGGGGTGCTGAGCTCCCGAAAACTCTCGCTCATCGTTCGGAGCAGCTCCAGGAATTCCTCGTCCCGGTAATCGAAGCGATTCCCAAAAACGATGGAGCAGATGACGTTGGAGACGGCGCAGCTCAGCAAGTACGCCGGGTCGAAGGGCCGCTCTGGAGAAGGGCGAGTCAGCACCCAAGGGTGGCTCAGCCCCACCCTGACCCCCCCCCCCCCGGTCCCCGGCACCTTGGGTGCCGCGCAGCTCCTGCAGCAGGATCTGGGCTTCCTCCTGGATGCGGCTCTCGATGCTTTTCCGGCCCATCCCGAAATCCCGCAGCACCTTCAGGGAGAAGCGGCGCAGCTGGCGCCAGCGCTCCCCGTTGGAGAAGACCACCCCTGGGTGGGGGTGGGGGGGGGGGGTGAGCACCCCGTGGGGAGGGGACAGCCAGCAATGGAGGGGGAGCACCCCGTGGGGAGGGGGTACCCAGCAGGGGTGGGGGAGCACCCAGCAATGGGATGGGAGAGCACGCCGTGGGGAGGGGGCACCCAGCAATGGGATGGGGGAGCACCCCGTGGGGAGGGGCACCCAGCAATGGGATGGGGGAGCACCCAGCAATGGGATGGGGGAGCACCCCGTGGGGAGGGGGCACCCAGCAGGGGAGGGGGAGCACCCAGCAATGGGATGGGGGAGCACCCCGTGGGGAGGGGTACCCAGCAATGGGATGGGGGAGCACCCAGCAATGGGATGGGGGAGCACCCCGTGGGGAGGGGGTACCCAGCAGGGGTGGGGGAGCACCCAGCAATGGGATGGGGGAGCACCCTGTGGGGAAGGGGCACCCAGCAGGGGTGGGGGAGCACCCAGCAATGGGATGGGGGAGCACCCTGTGGGGAGGGGCACCCAGCAATGGGATGGGGGAGCACCCTGTGGGGAAGGGCACCCAGTAGGAGAAGGGGAGCATCCAGCAATGGGATGGGGGAGCACCCTGTGGGGAGGGGGTACCCAGCAGGGGTGGGGGAGCACCCAGCAATGGGATGGGGGAGCACCCTGTGGGGAAGGGCACCCAGTAGGAGAAGGGGAGCACCCAGCAATGGGATGGGGGAGCACCCTGTGGGGAGGGGCACCCAGCAGGGGTGGGGGAGCACCCAGCAATGGGATGGGGGAGCACCCCGTGGGGAGGGGGTACCCAGCAGGGGAGGGGGAGCACCCAGCAATGGGATGGGGGAGCACCCCGTGGGGAGGGGGTACCCAGCAGGGGTGGGGGAGCACCCAGCAATGGGATGGGGGAGCACCCCGTGGGGAGGGGCACCCAGCAATGGGATGGGGGAGCACCCAGCAATGGGATGGGGGAGCACCCTGTGGGGAGGGGTGCCCAGCAGGGGTGGGGGAGCACCCAGCAATGGGATGGGGGAGCACCCTGTGGGGAAGGGGGCACCCAGCAGGGGTGGGGGAGCACCCAGCAATGGGATGGGGGAGCACCCCGTGGGGAGGGGGCACCCAGCAATGGGATGGGGGAGCACCCAGCAATGGGATGGGGGAGCACCCCGTGGGGAGGGGGTACCCAGCAGGGGTGGGGGAGCACCCAGCAATGGGATGGGGGAGCACCCCGTGGGGAGGGGCACCCAGCAATGGGATGGGGGAGCACCCAGCAATGGGATGGGGGAGCACCCCGTGGGGAGGGGGTACCCAGCAGGGGTGGGGGAGCACCCAGCAATGGGATGGGGGAGCACCCCGTGGGGAGGGGCACCCAGCAATGGGATGGGGGAGCACCCAGCAATGGGATGGGGGAGCACCCCGCGGGGAGGGGGAGCACCCATGGGGACAGGGGAGCACCCACGGGGATGGGGGAGCACCCATGGGGAGGGGTCACCCAGCGACGGGACGGGGGAGCACCCCGCGGGGAAGGGGAGCACCCACGGGGACGGGGGAGCACCCATGGGGAGGGGTCACCCAGCGATGGGACGGGGGAGCACCCACGGGGAGGGGGAGCACCCACGGGGAGGGGTCACCCAGCAATGGGATGGGGGAGCACCCATGGCGAGGGGGAGCACCCACGGGGAGGGGGAGCACCCACGGGGAGGGGTCACCCAGCGACGGGACGGGGGAGCACCCATGGGGATGGGGGAGCACCCACGGGGAGGGGGAGCACCCATGGGGACAGGGGAGCACCCACGGGGACGGGGAGCACCCACGGGGAGGGGTCACCCAGCGACGGGACGGGGGAGCACCCACGGGGAGGGGGAGCACCCACGGGGAGGGGTCACCCAGCAATGGGATGGGGGAGCACCCATGGCGAGGGGGAGCACCCACGGGGAGGGGGAGCACCCACGGGGAGGGGTCACCCAGCGACGGGACGGGGGAGCACCCATGGGGATGGGGGAGCACCCACGGGGAGGGGGAGCACCCATGGGGACAGGGGAGCACCCACGGGGACGGGGAGCACCCACGGGGAGGGGTCACCCAGCGACGGGACGGGGGAGCACCCCACGGGGAGGGGGAGCACCCACGGGGAGGGGTCACCCAGCAATGGGATGGGGGAGCACCCATGGCGAGGGGGAGCACCCGTGGGGAGGGGGAGCACCCACGGGGACAGGGGAGCACCCACGGGGATGGGGGAGCACCCACGGGGAGGGGTCACCCAGCAATGGGATGGGGGAGCACCCACGGGGAGGGGGTCACCCATCAATGGCATGGGGGAGCACCCATGGCGAGGGGGAGCACCCTGTGGGGAGGGGGATCCGGGGCGGGGCCGAGCCCCTCACCGTGCCGGCGGAAGGTCGTCTCCACCGTCGGCACGCGGCCGCGGCCGGCGAAGGCCTCGGCGTTCTCCACCAGCGCCTCCCGCACCGCCGCCTGCCCCCGCAGCACCAGCGCCCGCCGCCGCCCCAGGGAGACGGTGAAGACGGGGCCGTAGGTCTGGCTCAGCTGCCGGGACGGGTGCCGCCGTGGGTGCCGGGGCGGGTGCCGCGGCGGGTGCCGCGGCGCCGCCGGCGAACCCTCGCCCGCCCTCGCCCGCCCTCTCACCTTCAGCAGGGACTGGAGGGTGCGGGAGGGGGAGATCTGCAGGAGGTTGCCCAGCAGCGGCAACGCCGGGGGGCCGGGGGGCAAGCGGCCGCGGTGGCCGCCCCGCAGGGCCAGGAGGAGGAGGAGGGCGAGGAGGAGGAGGAGGAGGAGGGCGAGGAGCGGGAGGAAGGCCATGGTCCCCTCGAAGGTCGCGCCGGCGTTGCCGTCGCCCGCCCGCGGGTATTTATGCGGTTGCACAAGCGGCCGCCTCGGCTGCCGCCCGCGGGGACGGACGCCGGCGGGGACGCGGGCGGGGACGGCGGCGGGCAGGGCCACCCCCCCCACCCCCCGGAGTGTGGCCTCGTGGCCCCGGGCGTGGCCCCCAGCCCTGGCGCGTGACCCCGGGCGTGGCCCCGTGGCCCCATGGATGGCCCCATGGCCCCGGGCGTGGCCCCCAGCCCCGGGGCGTGGCCCCGTGGATGTCCCCAAGCCCTGATGCATGTCCCCAAGCCCTGTCCATGTCCCCAAGCCCTGGCGCATGTCCCCGCCCATGTCCCCAAGCCCTGCTGCACGTCCCCATGCATGTCCCCAAACCCTGCTGCATGTCCCCAAACCCTGGCGTGTGTCCCCATGCATGTCCCCAAGCCCTGGCATGTGTCCCCGCCCATGTCCCCAAGCCCTGGTGCATGTCCCCATGCATGTCCCCATGCCCTGGCACGTGTCCCCGTCCATGTCCCCAAGCCCTGCTGCATGTCCCTATGCATGTCCCCAAGCTCTGGTGCATGTCCCCAAGCCCTGCTGCACGTCCCCAAGCCCTGGTGCCTGTCCCCATGCGCGTCCCCGTGCCCTGCTCCGTGTCCCCCTGCCGTGGGGCGTTAGCAAAGGGTCACGGGGGGGTGCGGGGACGCAGCCCCCCACCTCCGCACCCCCGGGCACCCCGGGGCGGGGCAGAGCCCGGAGGGGACGGGGGCAGCCCCGGGGAGGGGACGCAGGGGCAGGGGACAGGGGCTGGCGTCCCCCAGCCTCCGCCCGCCTTGACACCCCCGGCAACGGCTCGGGGCACGGCACGGCACGGCACGGCATGGTGCAGTGTGGCACGGCACGGCACGGCATGGCACAGCATGGTGCAGTGTGGCATGGCACGGCACGGCATGGCACGGCATGGCACGGCACTGTGCAGCGTGGCATGGCACAGCACGGCACGGCACGGCATGGCGCAGCATGGCAAGGCACGGCATGGCACGGCACAGCATGGCACAGTGCAGCATGGCAAAGCATGGCATGGCACGGCACTGCACAGCATTGCACGGCACGGCATGGCATGGTGCAGTGTGGCATGGCATGGCACGGCACGGCACGGCACGGCACTGTGCAGCGTGGCACGGCATGGCACGGCACAGCATGGCACAGCATGGTGCAGTGTGGCATGGCATGGCACAGCATGGCACGGCACTGTGCAGCATGGCACGGCACGGCACAGCATGGCGCAGCATGGCAAGGCACGGCACGGAAGGCATGGAACGGCACAGCACTGCGCAGTATGGCATGGCATGGCACGGCATGGCACTGTGCAGCACGGCCTGGCACGGCATGGCATATCATGGTGCAGCATGGCACGGCACGGCATGGCATGATATAGCACGGCACGGCATGGCATGGCACGGCATGGCACGGCACAGCATGGCACGGTGCAGCATGGCAAAGCATGGCACGGCACGGCACTGCACAGCATTGCACGGCACGGCATGGCATAGCACGGCGCGGCACAGCATTGCACGGCACGGCACAGCACGGCATGGCACGGTGCAGCATGGCAAAGCATGGCATGGCATGGCACGGCACGGCACAGCACTGCACAGCATTGCACGGCACGGCACAGCATGGCATGGCGCGGCACGGCACAGCACTGCACAGCATTGCACGGCACGGCACGGCATAGCACGGCACGGCACAGCATGGCATGGCGCGGCACGGCACGGCACTGCACAGCATTGCACGGCACAGCACGGCATGGCACGGTGCAGCATGGTGCAGCATGGCACGGCACGGCACAGCACTGCACAGCATTGCACGGCACGGCACGGCATGGCACAGTACGGCACAGCACGGCATGGCACGGCACGGCACGGCACAGCATGGCATGGCGCGGCGCGGCACGGCACTGCACAGCATTGCATGGCACGGCATAGCACGGTGCAGCATGGCAAAGCATGGCACGGCACAGCACTGCACGGCATTGCACAGTACGGCACGGCACGGCACAGCATTGCACGGCACGGCATGGCACGGTGCAGCATGGCAAAGCATGGCACGGCACGGCACTGCACGGCATTGCACAGTACGGCACGGCACGGCACAGCATTGCACGGCACGGCATGGCACGGTGCAGCATGGCAAAGCATGGCATGGCACGGCACGGCACGGCACAGCATGGCATGGCGCGGCACGGCACGGCACGGCACAGCATTGCACGGCACGGCATGGCATAGCACGGTGCGGCACGGCACAGCACGGCATGGCACGGTGCAGCATGGCAAAGCATGGCATGGCATGGCACGGCACAGCATTGCACAGTACGGCACGGCATGGCATGGCACGGCACGGCACAGCATTGCATGGCATGGCATGGCATGGCACGGCACGGCACAGCATTGCACGGCACGGCACGGCACGGCACGGTGCAGCATGGCAAAGCACGGCACGGCACGGCACGGCACGGCACGGCACGGCACGGCACAGCGATCTGGCCCGGCCACACCGGCCAGCTGCGGGGACACTTGGCCCCGCTCGGCCTCGCCGCAGCTGGGCCTGCGCGTGCCGGCGGCCTGATGTCAACCTGCGCCGCGCCAAGGCCGCCGTCACCTCTGCCCGCGCCGCACCCGGCCGCAACCGCTGCCGGACGGGCGCCCGGGGACCCCCGTAGCCCCCCACGGCACCCCACGGCACCCCACGGCGCGGCCCCCCGGGTGGGGGACGCAGGGGGGTGGGTGCCGAGGGGCGCCCGAGGGTGGGTGCGGGGGGCTGGGGGGGGTGCGGGTGCAGGGCTGCGGCACAAGCGGGGGTCACTCGTGCGCCCCAAACCCCGGCGTGCCCCGTCCCCGTCCCCGGTGGCCGCGGTGGCCGGGGAAGGATTGCGGCCCCTGGATCTGGCCCCGCTGGCCCGCGGCCCGCGGCGTCACCGGGAGCACGGCCAGTTCCCAGCGGCGGGGCCGGGGGGGCCGGTGACGTAACGGCAGTGGCGGGGGGGGGGACACACACACACGCCCGGGGGGGGGGCCGGGACCCCCCAGCCCTGGGGTGACAACGACAGCAGCATGGGGGGACCCCGGCTCCTGTCCCTGTCCCCATCCGCTGTCCCCAGGCCTGTCCCCACCCCGTGTCCCCACCCCCATCCCCATCTCCCCATCTCCCCGTCCCCACCCTGGGTCCCCAACACTGTCCCTGTCCCCGCCCCATGTCCCCACCCGGTGTCCCCACCCCGTGTCCCCGCCCCATGTCCCCACCCGGTGTCCCCACCCCGTGTCCCCACCCGGTGTCCCCACCCCATGTCCCCACCCCCATCCCCGTATCCCCATCCCCACCCTGGGTCCCCAACACTGTCCCTGTCCCCACCCCGTGTCCCCACCCCGTGTCCCCACCTGGTGTCCCCACCCCGTGTCCCCACCCCGTGTCCCCACCCCCATCCCCGTATCCCCAGCCCCGTCCCCACCTTGGGTCCCCAACACTGTCCCTGTCCCCACCCGCTGTCCCCACCCCGTGTCCCCATCCCCGTGTCCCCATCCCCGTGTCCCCACCCCGTGTCCCCACCCCGTGTCCCCAGCCCCGTCCCCACCCGGGGTCCCCAGCCCTGTCCCTGTCCCCACCCCGTGTCCCCGTCCCTGTCCCCATCCCCAGCACCGTCCCTGTCCCAGCTGCATGTCCCCACCAAGGGGGGGTGCAAGGTGGGTGCTGGGGGGTGCAAGGTGGGTGCTGGGGTGCACAGTGGGTGCTGGGGGGTGCAAAGTGGGTGCTGGGGGGGTGCAAACTGGGTGCTGGGGGGTGCTCGGGGGTACTGGGGGGGTGCAAAGTGGGTGCTGGGGGGTGCAAGGTGGGTGCTGGGGGGTGCAAACTGGGTGCTGGGGGGTGCAAAGTGGGTGCTGGGGGGTGCAAGGTGGGTGCTGGGGTGCAAGGTGGGTGCTGGGGGGGGTGAGAACTGGGTGCTGGGGTGCAAAGTGGGTGTTGCCGGGGGTGCAAACTGGGTGCTGGGGGGTGCAAGGTGGGTGCTGGGGGGTGCAAACTGGGTGCTGGGGGGTGCAAAGTGGGTGCTGGGGGGTGCAAGGTGGGTGCTGGGGGGTGCAAACTGGGTGCTGGGGCGTACAAAGTGGGTGCTGGGGGGGTGCAAACTGGGTGCTGGGGGTGCAAGGTGGGTGCTGGGGGGGTACAAAGTGGGTGCTGGGGGGTGCAAACTGGGTGCTGGGGTGCAAAGTGGGTGTTGCCGGGGGTGCAAAGTGGGTGCTGGGGGGTGCAAGGTGGGTGCTGGGGGGGTGCAAAGTGGGTGCTGGGGGGTGCAAAGTGGGTGTTGCCGGGGGTGCAAAGCGGGTGCTGGGGTGACGTGGGTGCTGGGGGGGTGCAAGGTGGGTGCTGGGGGGGTGAGAACTGGGTGCTGGGGCGTACAAAGTGGGTGCTGGGGGGGTGCAAACTGGGTGCTGGGGGGTGCTCGGGGGTACTGGGGGGGTACAAAGTGGGTGCTGGGGGGTGCAAACTGGGTGCTGGGGTGCGAAGTGGGTGTTGCCAGGGGTGCAAAGCGGGTGCTGGGGTGACGTGGGTGCTGGGGGGGTGCAAGGTGGGTGCTGGGGGGGTGCCACCCAGCCACGGGGTGCAGCTGGGGCCCCTCTGGAGCTGCACCCGCTGTCGGGGGGGCGGGGGGGGGGGCGGGGGGGGGGACCCTGGGTGCCACCAGCCCAAAGCAGCGGCCCGGGGGCGGCAGGAAATGCCTCCGGCGCAGAAGCAGCTGCCGCGGCCAAACCCACGCCAACGCTGGCACGAGCCCCGGTGCCGCGGCCTCGCACGAGGCCGGTGCCGTCGCACGGGGCCCGCCGACGTCGCACGAGGCCGGTGCCGTCGCACGAGGCCCGCCGACGTCGCCCGGGGCCGGCCGGTGTCGCACGGGGCGGGCTGGGGCGGCACGGGGCGTGTGAGCCTTGCACGAGGTGCGTTAGCCTCGCACGGGGCACGACGGCGTTGCACGGGGTGCGTGGATATCGCCCGGGGCGTGTGAGCCTTGCACGGGGCGCGGGGGCGTTGCACGGGGCGTGTCGGGGTTGCACGGGGTGTGCGAGCCTCGCACGGGGCACGCTAGCCTTGCACGGGGCGTGTGAGCCTTGCACGGGGTGCGTGGGCGTTGCACGGGGCGTGTCGGTGTTGCACGGGGTGTGCAAGCCTCGCACGGGGCCCACTAGCCTTGCACGGGGCATGCTAGCCTTGCACGGGGCTTGTGAGCCTTGCACGGGGCACGCTAGCCTTGCACGGGGCGTGTGAGCCTTGCACGGGGTGCGTGGGCGTTGCACGGGGCGTGTCGGTGTTGCACGGGGTGTGCAAGCCTCGCACGGGGCCCACTAGCCTTGCACGGGGCACGCTAGCCTTGCACGGGGCGTGTGAGCCTTGCACGGGGCTTGTGAGCCTTGCACGGGGCACGCTAGGCTTGCACGGGGCGTGTGAGCCTTTCACGGGGCTTGTGAGCCTTGCACGGGGCACGCTAGCCTTGCACGGGGCGTGTGGGCATTGCATGGGGTGTGTCAGTGTTGCACGCGGCGTGCAAGCCTCGCACGGGGCACACTGGCCTTGCAGAGGGCCTGTAAGCCTTGCATGGGTCATGGAAGCCTTGCACGGAGCGTGGAAGCCTTGCACGGGGCGTGCGAGCCTTGCACGGGGCACACTAGCCTTGCACGGGGCTTGTAAGCCTTGCACGGGGTGCGTGGGCGTTGCACGGGGCGTGTCGGTGTTGCACGGGCTGTGCAAGCCTCGCACGGGGCACACTGGCCTTGCACGGGGCGTGTCGATGTTCCACAGGGTGTGCGGACCTTGCACGGGGCCCACTGGCCTTGCACGGGGCGTGTGAGCCTTGCACGGGGCACGCTAGCCTTTCACGGGGCCCACTAGCCATGCACGGGGCACACTAGCCTTGCACGGGGTACACTAGCCTTTCACGGGGCCCACTAGCCATGCACGGGGCACACTAGCCTTGCACGGGGTACACTAGCCTTGCACGGGGCCCACTAGCCGTGCACGGGGTACACTAGCCGTGCACGGGGTACACTAGCCTTTCACGGGGCCCACTAGCCTTGCACGGGGCCCACTAGCCGTGCATGGGGCACACTAGCCTTGCATGGGGTACACTAGCCTTGCACGGGGCACACTAGCCTTGCACGGGGAACACTAGCCTTGCACGGGGTACACTAGCCTTTCATGGGGCCCACTAGCCTTGCACAGGGCACACTAGCCGTGCACGGGGTACACTAGCCTTTCACGGGGCCCACTAGCCGTGCACGGGGCACACTAGCCGTGCACGGGGTACACTAGCCTTGCACGGGGCACACTAGCCTTGCACGGGGCACACTAGCCTTGCATGGGGTACACTAGCCTTGCACGGGGCACACTAGCCTTGCACGGGGAACACTAGCCTTGCACGGGGTACACTAGCCTTGCACGGGGCCCACTAGCCTTGCACAGGGCACACTAGCCGTGCACGGGGTACACTAGCCTTTCACGGGGCCCACTAGCCTTGCACGGGGTACACTAGCCATGCACAGGGTACACTAGCTTTGCACGGGGCCCACTAGCCTTTCACGGGGCCCACTAGCCTTGCACGGGGCCCACTAGCCGTGCATGGGGCACACTAGCCTTGCATGGGGTACACTAGCCTTTCACGGGGCACACTAGCCTTGCACAGGGCACACTAGCCGTGCACGGGGTACACTAGCCTTTCACGGGGCCCACTGGCCTTGCACGGGGCACGCTAGCCGTGCACGGGGTACACTAGCCTTTCACAGGGCCCACTGGCCTTGTACAGGGCACACTAGCCGTGCACGGGGCACACTAGCCTTTCACGGGGCCCACTAGCCTTGCACGGGGTACACTAGCCTTGCACGGGGTACACTAGCCGTGCACGGGGTACACTAGCCTTTCACGGGGCCCACTAGCCTTGCACAGGGCACACTAGCCTTTCACGGGGCCCACTAGCCGTGCACAGGGCACACTAGCCTTTCACGGGGCCCACTAGCCTTGCACAGGGCACACTAGCCTTTCACGGGGCCCACTAGCCGTGCACAGGGCACACTAGCCTTTCACGGGGCCCACTAGCCTTGCACAGGGCACACTAGCCTTGCACGGGGCCCACTAGCCGTGCACGGGGCCCACTAGCCGTGCACGGGGTACACTAGCCTTTCACGGGGCCCACTAGCCTTGCACAGGGCACACTAGCCGTGCACGGGGCCCACTAGCCGTGCACGGGGTACACTAGCCTTGCACGGGGTACACTAGCCGTGCACGGGGTACACTAGCCTTGCACGGCGTACACTAGCCTTTCACGGGGCCCACTAGCCTTGCACAGGGCACACTAGCCTTTCACGGGGCCCACTAGCCGTGCACGGGGTACACTAGCCTTGCACGGGGTACACTAGCCTTGCATGGGGTACACTAGCCTTTCACGGGGCCCACTAGCCTTGCACAGGGCACACTAGCCGTGCACGGGGCCCACTAGCCGTGCACGGGGTACACTAGCCTTGCACGGGGTACACTAGCCTTTCACGGGGCCCACTAGCCTTGCACAGGGCACACTAGCCGTGCACGGGGCCCACTAGCCGTGCACGGGGTACACTAGCCTTGCACAGGGCCCACTGGCCTTGCACGGGGCG
This sequence comes from Mycteria americana, assembly GCF_035582795.1. NCBI lineage: Eukaryota > Metazoa > Chordata > Aves > Ciconiiformes > Ciconiidae > Mycteria > Mycteria americana. The sequence continues at coordinate 11,388 of NW_027445630.1, read as the reverse complement.
TGAGCCTTGCACGGGCCCCGTTGGTGTTGCACGTGGGCATCGCAGGGGCATTGCGGGGGGCTGGGGGGGACCCCAGGACCCCCCCGGCTGGGGGGGGGGGGGGGGGGGGAGACGCTGAGCCCGTGCAAACTCCCCACACCCAGGACCGGGCTCCCTGGGGCCTGTGCCCCCCCCGGGGACCCCGCTCGCCCCCCCCCCCCCCCTCGGGGGGGTGCCCCCATTGCGGGGGGGGGGCCCTGGGGTCCCCTCGGGGAGCAGGAACTGGGGCCGGGGGTAAAAATAACCGAAAGTCCCGGGGGGGGGGGGGGGGGGCCGGATCCGGCCCGGGGGGGGCCCGGGGGGGGGGGGGGCTGCTGCTCCCGCCGGCCCCTTCCCCTTTCGGTATGAGACAGGGAGGAGGAAGCACCCCCGCCCCCATGCCAGGGTGCCCCCCACCCCCCGCCTCCTCCCCCAGCCCTTTGGGGGGGGGCCGGACACCCCCGGCCCTTTGGGGGGGGGGGGGGGGGTCGCCCCCGGGGGGGGCTGCCAGGGTAGGGCTGGGGGCTCCTAGTGTTGCCTGACCCCCCCCCCCCCCCCCGCCGGTGTCTCCCACGTACAATTTGGGGTCCCCCCAGTCCCAGTTTGGGGTCCCCCCAGTCCATCCCACCCCACCCCAGTTGGGTGCCGCTTCAGCCCCTCCCAGTCCCAGTTTGGGGCCCCCGGTCCCAGTTTGGGGTCCCCTCGTGCCAGTTCACATCCCCCCAGTCCCAGTTTGGGGTCCCCCCAGTCCATCCCGCCCCGTTTCGGGGTCCCCCCCCGTCCCGGTCCTTCCCCCCCGACCCCTGTTTGGGGTCCCCCCGTTTCCCGCTCAATCCCCCCCCCCAGTTTGGGGTCCCCTAGTCCCGGTTCGGGTCCCCCCAGTCCCAGTTTGGGGTCCCCCCACTCCATCCCACCCCAGTTGGGTCCCCAGGTCCTGCTTCAGCCCCCCCAGTCCCGGTTTGGGGTCCCCCGGTCCCGGTTGGGGGTCCCCCCACTCCAACCCCCCCCCCCCCCGTTTCGGTGTCCCCCGCTCCCGGTTCGGGTCCCCCCGGTCCCGGACCAGCCCCCCCGCTCCCAGTCCAGCCCCCCCGGTCCCCGTTTGGGGTCCCCCGCTCCCGGTTTGGGGTCCCCCCACTCCATCCCCCCCAATCCCGGTTCGGGTCCCCCCCGGTCCCTGTTTGGGGTCCCCCCACTCCATTCCCCCCCCCCCCCCCAGTTCGGCTCCCCCCGCTCCCGGTCCCGCTCCCCCCGGTCCCCGTTTGGGGTCCCCCGCTCCCGGTTTGGGGTCCCCCCCGGCCCCCGTTTGGGGTCCCCCCCCCCCCCAGTTAGGCTCCCCCCGCTCCCGGTTTGGGGTCCCCCCACTCCATCCCCCCCGCTCCCGGTTCGGGTCCCCCCTGCTCCCGGTTTGGGGTCCCCCCCGGCCCCCGTTTGGGGTCCCCCCCCCCCCAGTTCGGCTCCCCCCGCTCCCGGTTTGGGGTCCCCCCCGGCCCCCGTTTGGGGTCCCCCCCCCCCAGTTCGGCTCCCGCCGCTCCCGGTCCCGCTCCCCCCGGTCCCCGTTTGGGGTCCCCCGCTCCCGGTTTGGGGTCCCCCCCGGCCCCCGTTTGGGGTCCCCCCCCCCCAGTTCGGCTCCCCCCGCTCCCGGTTTGGGGTCCCCCCACCTCCATCCTCCCCGCTCCCGGTTTGGGGTCCCCCCCGGCCCCCGTTTGGGGTCCCCCCACTCCATTCCCCCCCCCCCCCCAGTTCGGCTCCCCCCGGTCCCGGTTTGGGGTCCCCCCACTCCATCCCCCCCGCTCCCGGTTCGGGTCCCCCCCGCTCCCGGTTTGGGGTCCCCCGCTCCCGGTTTGGGGTCCCCCCCGGCCCCCGTTTGGGGTCCCCCCCCCCCAGTTCGGCTCCCGCCGCTCCCGGTCCCGCTCCCCCCGGTCCCGCTCCCCCCGGTCCCGCTCCATCCCTCCCCGCTCCATCCCCCGCCCCCCCCCCCCGTCCCCCTCGGGCGCGGTCGGTGCGTCCCGGCAAAAACTTTCCTCCTCCTCCGCCATCCCCGTCCTTCCTCCTCCTCCTCCTCCTCCTCCTCCTCCTCCTCCTCCTCCTCTCCTCCCCCTTAACCCCTGCCCGTCCCGGCACCGCGGCCGGGCGGCTCCGTTCCCCTCCCGCTGGGTCCCGGTGCCGGTGCCGCTCCCGCTGCCGCTCCCGGTTACCGGTACCGCTGGGGGCGATGGGGGGGCCCGGCCCGGCGCTGCTGGCGCTGCTGGCGGCCGCCGCCCTGGGCTCGGGACCGGCCCCGCCCGGTGAGTGGGGGGGGTCCCCGGGACGGACGGGGGGGGGGGGGGTGGGGGTGTCCCGGGTGGGGGGACCCCCAAATGCGGCGGGGGGGTCCCGCTGGCGGAGCGGGGGGGGGGGGAGAAGAGTTTGTTTTTGGGGTGGGGGGGGGGGTGGAGGAGAGGCCGTTTGGGGCACCCCCTTTTTTCCGAGGGGGGCCCTGGGGGGGGGGGGAGGCTCCTTTCGGGGGGACCCTTTGGGTGGGGAGGACCCCTTTTGGGGGGGGGGGGGGTGAGGAAGGGTCTCCTGGGGGTCCCCGCCGTGCCTCAGTTTCCCCGGGGGATGCTTCGGGGCCGCCCCATCTCCCCCCCTGCCCCATATAGCGGGGTCCGGCCCCCCCCCCAGCAGAGAAGGGGGGGGGTCATTGGAAAGGGGGGGGGGGGGGGGGGGGCCACGCTGTCTTCCTTCCCCCCCCCCCCCACCCGCCCCCGCCCCGGGGCCACCGCCCGTCCCCGCCGTCCCCGCCAGAACATCTGGGGCTGGTTATGGCGGGGGGGGTGCGGTGACCACGGCCGGGCCCCCCCGGACCCCCCCCACCCCGGCCCCGGGGGGGGGGGCCGGGGGGGGGGGGGGGGCAGATGCCAGGGATGCCTGAAGGCTCCCGGGGGAGCGGGGGGCCCCGTGGCGAGGCCGTGACCCCCCACTTCCCTTCCCACGCCCCGTCGCGAACCCCCCCCCCCCCCACCGCGGCCCCCCCCCAAACCTTCTGTTGGGGGCAAGATCCCCCCCCCCCCCCCCCGCCCCGGCACTTGGGGGGTGCTCGGGGGGGCTGTGGGGCAGCCGGTCCCGGGTGGGAGGAGGGGGGCCTGAGGAGGAGCAGGGGGTCCCAGGGGCCGCGGGGGGGGGGGGGGGCCCGGAGGGGAGGGGGGTCCTGGGGGGCAAGTGGGGGTCCCAGAGGGTGGGGGGAGTCCTGGGGGGGTCCTGGGGGGTGGGGGTCCTGCTGGGGGTCCTGGGGGTGATGGGGGTCCCAGAGGACAGTGGGGGTCCCGGGGGGCGGTGGGGGTCCCAGAGGGCAGGGGGGGGTCCTGGGGAACAGTGGGGGGTCCCGGGGGCGGGGGGGGTCCCAGAGGGCAGGGGGGGGTCCTGGGGGCAGTGGGGGGGTCCCGGGGGGCAGTGGGGGTCCTGCCAGGGGTCCTGGGAGGTGATGGGGGTCCCAGAGGGCAGTGGGGGTCCTGGGGGGCAGTGGGGGTCCCAGAGGGCAGGGGGGGATCCTGGGGGGCAGTGGGGGGGTCCCAGAGGGCAGTGGGGGTCCTGGGGGGCAGTGGGGGTCCCAGAGGGCAGGGGGGGATCCTGGGGGGCAGCGGGGGGGGTCCCGGGGGGGCGGTGGGGGTCCCAGAGGGCAGGGGGGGATCTGGGGGGCAGCGGGGGGGGTCCCGGGGGGGCGGGGGGGGTCCCAGAGAGCAGGGGGCAACTTGGGGGGCAGCGGGGGTCCTGCTGGGGGCCCCGGGGCGTGTGGGGGGGGGGTCCAGGGGCAGTGGGGGGGGTCCTGGGAGGTGGGGGGTCCCATGGGACCCCCGCTGAGGTGTGTCCGTCCCCCCCCCCCCCCCCCCCAGCCCTGTCGTTCTGGAGAACCCCTCCAACGTCACCTTCCTCGCTGGGCAAGACGGTGCGGCTGCGGTGCCGGGTGCGGGGGGGCCGGCGAGCCCCCCGAGATGGGCTGGCGGCGGGGACGGGCACCCGCTGGAGCTGGCCGACAGCGACCAGGGCCCAAGTGCCGCTCAGCGAGGACGTCTGGCTGGGCACCAGCCAGCTCAGTGTGGGCCACGCCGCGCCCCACGGCACGGCCGGGACCGCGTTGCGTCGTGCCGGGTCCTCCTGTGCCGTAGTCGTGCCGTGCCGGGTCCTCCCGTGCCGTGCCGTGCCACGCCGTGCCATGTTCTGCCGTGGCACGTTGCTCTGTGCCATGTCGTGCCATGCCGTGCTGTGTCCTGCCGTGCCACGTTGTGCCATGCCGTGCCATGTCCTGCCATGCCGTGTGTCCTCCCGTGACGTGTCGTGCCATGCCATGTCCTCCTGTGCCATGTCCTGCCATGCCGTGTCCTCCCGTGCCGTGTCGTGCCGTGCCGTGTCCTCCTGTGCCACGTCCTGCCATGCCGTGTCCTCCCGTGCCGTGTCCTGCCGTGCCATGTCCTCCCGTGCCGTGGTCGTGCCGTGCCGGGTCCTCCCGTGCCGTGTTGTGCCGTGCCTGCCATGCCGTGTCCTCCCGGTGCCATGTCCTGCCATGCCGTGTCCTCCCATGCCGTGTCGTGCCACGCCGTGCCATGTTCTGCCGTGGCACGTTGCTCTGTGCCATGTTGTGCGTGCCGTGTCCTCCCGTGCCACGTTGTGCCACGCCGTGCCATGTCCTGCCATGCCGTGTCCTCCCGTGCCGTGTCGTGCCACGCCGTTGCCATGTTCTGCCGTGGCATGTTGCTCTGTGCCATGTCGTGCCACGCCGTGTCCGTGTCCTCCCGTGCCACGTTGTGCCATGCCGTGCCATGTCCTGCCATGCCGTGTCCTCCCGTGCCGTGTCGTGCCGTGCCGTGTCCTCCTGTGCCACGTCCTGCCACGCCGTGTCCTCCCGTGCCGTGTCGTGCCACGCTGTGCCATGTTCTGCCGTGGCACGTTGCTCTGTGCCATGTCGTGCCATGCCGTTGCCGTGTCCTGCCGTGCCGTGTCCTCCCGTGCCGTGTCGTGAAACGCCGTGCCGTGTCCTGCCGTGCCGTGTCCTCCTGTGCCGTGCCTGCCGTGCCGTGTCCTCCCGTGCCCATGTCCTGCCATGCTGTGTCCTCCCGTGCCGTGTCGTGCCACGCCGTGCCATGTTCTGCCGTGGCACGTTGCTCTGTGCCATGTCGTGCCATGCCGTGCCGTGTCCTGCCGTGCCGTGTTGCCCCGTGCCATGTTGTGCCGTGCTGTGCCGTGTCCTCCTGTTGCCGTGTTGGCCGTTGCCCGTACCACGCCATATCGCCCCGTGCCGTGCCGTATTGCCCCGTGCCGTGTTGCACCATACGGTGCTGTGTCACCCGTGCCGTGCCGTGTTGCTCCGTGCTGTGTCACCCCATGCCATACCATGCCATATCGCCCCGTGCCGTGCCGTGTTGCTCCGTGCCGTGTCACCTTGTGCCGTACCATGCTGTGTTGCCCCATACGGTGCCGTGTCACCCCGTGCCGTACCACGCCATATCGCCCCGTGCTGTGCCGTGTCACCCCGTGCCACATCGCCCTGTGCCGTGTCACCCCATGCCGTACCACGCCATATCGCCCCGTGCCGTGCTGGTGTCGCCCCATGCCGTGTCATGCCGTGCCGCGTTGCCCCGTGCCGTACCCCACCATATCGCCCCGTGCCGTGCCATGTCACCCCATGCCATGTCACCACCCGTGCCATACCACGCCATATTGCCTCACGCCGTGCCGCGTCACCCCATGCCGTGTCACCCCGTGCCGTACCATGCCGTATCGCCCCGTGCCGTGCCGCGTCACCCCATGCCGCGTCACCCCATGCCATACCATGCCATATCGCCCCGCGCCGTGCCGCGTTGCCCTGTGCCGCGTCGCCCCGTGCCATACCACGCCATATCTCCCCATGCCGTGCCGTGTCACCCCGTGCCGCGTCACCCCGTGCCATACCACACCATATGTCCCCAGCCGTGCCGCATCACCCCGTGCCATACCACGCCGTATTGCCCCGTGCTGCGTCACCCCGTGCCGTCCCACGCCATATCGCCCTGTGCCGTGCCGTGTCACCCCATGCCATGTCACCCCATGCCGTACCACCACCCATATCGCCCCGCGCCGCGTCACCCCGTGCCATACCACGCCATATCGCCCCGCGCCGTCCCGTGTCACCCCATGTCCATGTCAACCCCAGTGCCATACCACGCCGTATCACCCCGCGCCGTGCCGCGGTCACCCTGTGCCGTACCACACCATATCGCCCCGTGCCATCCCATGTCACCCCATGCCATGTCACCCCATGCCATACCACGCCATATCGCCCCGCGCCGTGACGCGTCACCCCGTGCCATACCACGCCATATCGCCCCGCGCCGCGTCACCCCGTGCCGTACCACGCCATATCGCCCCGTGCCGTCCCGTGTCACCCCATGCATGTCACCCCATGCCATACCACGCCATATCGCCCCGTGCCGCGTCACCTCCCGTGCCGTACCGCGCCGTATCGCCCCGCGCCGTGCCGCGTCGCCCCGCGTTGCGTCGCGGGGTGCCCCACGGCGCGGTGCCCCGCAGCATCCCGGCCGTGCAGCCCTCGGACGCCGGACGCTACCAGTGCTGGGCGCGCGCCGGCGGGGAGCAGCTCCTGTCCACCGAGGCTCACCTGGAGCTGGCGGGTGAGCCGCCGCACCCATGGGTGGGGGGGCACCCTCGGCGACCCCCTGACCCCCCCCCTCCTCCCTAGGGCTGCCCTTCTTCTCGGAGGAGCCACGGGGACCTGGAGTGGGGGTCGACACCCCCTTCAACCTCAGCTGCGGCGCCCGGGGTCCCCCCGAACCCGTACGCCTGCTCTGGCTGCAGGATGGGGCCCCCCCTCAATTCCCTGCTGGACCCCCTGGCCCGCGCCCCCTCCACGCTGGTGGTCCCGGGTGAGGGGGGGGGGGCACCGGGGGGTACGGGGGGGCGCCGGGGGTACGGGGGGCTGGGGGGCAATGCGGGTTCGGGGGGGCAATGGGGAGGTTGGGGGGCAATAGGGGGCTGGGCCCATAGTGGAGAGGGGGTTGGGGGTGATGGGGGGGGGGGGGGGGGCAGGCTCGGGGGGGGGGGTAGGGGTGGGGGGTGGGGGGGGGGGGGGGGGGCCGTGCCGCCCGGGCCCCGGTGACTCAGCGTGGGGTGGCCGAGGTGACGCGCTCTGAGTCACCCGGGGGACCCAGGCGGCTGGCAGCCCCCCAGCACCCCCCCGCCCCCCCCCCCGCTGCCAGCCGGACCCAGGGGGGGCCGGGGGGGGGGGGGGCTGAGGGGTCTGGGGGTTCCATCCTGCTCCCCTGTATGTGGCCCCCCCCCCCCCAGCCCCCCCTCTTAGTGCAGCTTGCACCCCCCTGGGCACGGCTCCCCTTGTGCACCCCCCCGGGACCCCCCCCATCCCCCCTGCGCCCCTTTGTGACCCCCATCCCCCCTGCACCCCCCCATGCACCCCCTGTGACCCCCCCATCCCTCTTGCACCCCCCCATGCACCCCCCCATGACCCCCCATGACCCCCCATGACCCCCCGCATGCCCCCTGCACCCCCCCATGCACCCCCCCGTGACCCCCCCATGACCCCCATGCCCCCCCACGCCCCCCCGTGACCCCCCCATCCCCCCAAGCCCCCCCCATGCCCCCCCCGTGACCCCCCCATCCCCCTGCACCCCCCCATGTACACACCCCTCATCCCCCCCCCCCCCATGTACACCCCCCCGTGCCCCCCACAGCCGTGCTGGGGAGTGGGGGGGGGGGGCACCCCTGACCCCCCCCCCCAATCCCCCATCCCCCCATGCCCCCCCCATGCCCCCCCCGTGACCCCCCATCCCCCCATGCCCCCCCCCATGCACCCCCCCGTGACCCCCCCATCCCTCATCCCCCCCCCCATGTACACACCCCTCATCCCCCCCCCCCATGTACACCCCCCCTGTGCCCCCCACAGCCGTGCTGGGGAGTGGGGGGGGGGCACCCCCTGACCCCCCCCCCAAAACCCCATCCCCCCATGCCCCCCCATGCCCCCCCGTGACCCCCCCATCCCTCTTACACCCCCCCATGTACACACCCCTCATCCCCCCCCCCATGTACACCCCCCCCGTGCCCCCCACAGCCGTGCTGGGGAGTGGGGGGGGGGCACCCCCTGACCCCCCCCCAAAACCCCATCCCCCATGCCCCCCCCATGCCCCCCCCGTGCCCCCCCCATCCCTCATCCCCCCCCCATGTACACACCCCTCATCCCCCCCCCCCCCATGTACACCCCCCCCGTGCCCCCCACAGCCGTGCTGGGGAGTGGGGGGGGGGGAGGAGGGGGGGGGAGGGGGGGGGCACCCCCTGACCCCCCCCCCCCCAAATCCCCCCCCAGGCCTGAACCGCAGCAGCTCCTTCTCCTGCGAAGCCCACAACGCCCGCGGCGTCACCACCTCCCGCACCGCCAGCGTCACCGGTGAGCGGGGGCCCGGCCCCGGGGGGGGGGGGGCCCGGGGGGGGGGTCCCGGGGGTCCCGCTCACCCCCCCCCCCCCTTTCAGTGGTGCCCCAGAGCCCCCGGAGCCTGGGGCTGCGGCGGCGGGGGGCCGCGCTGGCTGGAGGTGGCCTGGGAGCCGGGGGCCAGCGGGGAGACCCCCCTGCGGCTCTGCACCGTGCAGGTGGGGGGGCGGGGGGGGCACGGGGGGGGCACGGGGGGTAGGGGGGCATGGGGGGTAGGGGGGCGGGGGGGACACGGGGGGGGACATGGGGGGATGGGGGGGACAGGGGCATGGGGGGCGTGGAGGGGGCATGGGGGGGATGGGGACATGGGGGGGGCATGGGGGGGCATGGGGGGATGGGGGATAGGGGGGCGTGGGGACACGGGGGGGACATGGGGACATGGGGGTATGGGGGGGACGGGGGCATGGGGGACATGGGGGGGGCATGGGGGGGGATGGGGACACGGGGGGGATGGGGACACGGGGGGGCATGGGGGGCATGGGGGGTAGGGGGGGCGGGGGGACATGGGGGGCACGGGGGGGGACATGGGGTAATGGGGGGGACGGGGGCATGGGGGGGCACGGGGGGGGATGGGGACACAGGGGGGACATGGGGGACATGGGGGGGACGGGGGCATAGGGGGCATGGGGGCCATGGGGGACATGGGGGGTACGGGGGGCGTGGGGGACACGGGGGGGGACATGGGGGTATGGGGGGGACGGGGGCATGGGGGGCACGGGGGGGATGGGGACACGGGGGGGGACATGGGGGACATGGGGGGCATGGGGGATAGGGGGGCGTGGGGGACACGGGGGGGGACACGGGGGACATGGGGGTATGGGGGGGATGGGGCCATGGGGGGCATGGGGGACATGGGGGTGCATGGGGGGGGGCATGGGGGGCATGGGGGGGATGGGGACATGGGGGGGGCATGGGGGGTGGGGGGGGGGGGACACGGGGGGGACATGGGGGACATGGGGGTATGGGGGGACGGGGGCATGGGGGACATGGGGGGGGCATGGGGGGGGCATGGGGGGACACAGGGGGGATGGGGACACGGGGGACATGGGGGGCATGGGGGGTACGGGGGCGTGGGGGACACGGGGGGGACACGGGGGGGACATGGGGGTATGGGGGGGACGGGGGCATGGGGGGGATGGGGACACGGGGGGGATGGGGACATGGGGGGGGCATAGGGGGGGCACGGGGGGGATGGGGACACGGGGGACATGGGGGACATGGGGGGTACGGGGGCGTGGGGGACACGGGGGGGACACGGGGGGGACATGGGGGTAATGGGGGGGGACGGGGGGCATGGGGGGGATGGGGACACGGGGGACATGGGGGACATGGGGGGTACGGGGGCATGGGGGACACGGGGGGAACACGGGGGGGGACATGGGGGTATGGGGGGGGACGGGGGCATGGGGGGGACACCAGGGGGGATGGGGGACACGGGGGGGATGGGGACACGGGGGGGACATGGGGGACATGGGGTATGGGGGGACGGGGGCATGGGGGGGACACAGGGGGGATGGGGGACACGGGGGGGGGACATGGGGGGATGGGGGGATGGGGACATGGGGGACACAGGGGGGCACAGGGGACACGGGGGGCCCGGGGGGATTTGCCCCAGGGGTGCATGGGGGTGCACAGGGACGAGGGGTTGGGAGTGGCCGGGGACGTCACCATCGGGGTGTCCCCGAGGTCGGGGTGTCCCAAGGTCAGGGTGTCCCCAGGGTCGGGGTGTCCCCGAGGTCAGGGTGTCCCCAAGGTCAGGGTGTCCCCAAGATCAGGGTGTCCCCGGGGTCGGGGTGTCCCCAAGATCAGGGTGCCCACGGGGTCAGGGTGTCCCCAGGGTCGGGGTGTCCCCGGGGTCGGGGTGTCCCCAAGATCAGGGTGTCCCCAGGGTCGGGGGTGTCCCCAGGGTCGGGGTGTCCCCGGGGTCGGGGTGCCCATGGGGTCAGGGTGTCCCCACTGGGGACACCCATGGGGTCCGGGGTGTCCCCAGGGTCAGGGTGCCCACGGGGTCAGGGTGTCCCCAAGGTCGGGGGTGTCCCCAAGATCAGGGTGCCCACGGGGTCAGGGTGTCCCCACTGGGGACACCCATGGGGTCCGGGGTGTCCCCAGGGTCAGGGTGCCCATGGGGTCAGGGTGTCCTCGGGGTCGGGGTGTCCCCAGGGTCGGGGTGTCCCCAAGATCAGGGTGTCCCCAGGGTCAGGGTGTCCCCAGGGTCGGGGTGTCCCCGAGGTCGGGGTGTCCCCAAGATCAGGGTGTCCCCAGGGTCAGGGTGTCCCCGAGGTCGGGGTGTCCCCAAGGTCAGGGTGTCCCCAGGGTCAGGGTGTCCCGAGGTCAGGGTGCCCATGGGGTCAGGGTGTCCCCAGGGTCAGGGTGCCCATGGGGTCAGGGTGTCCCCCGGGGTCGGGGTGCCCACGGGGTCAGGGTGTCCCCACTGGGGACACCCATGGGGTCCGGGGTGTCCCCAAGATCAGGGTGCCCATGGGGTCAGGGTGTCCCCGGGGTCGGGGTGTCCCCAAGGTCGGGGTGTCCCCGGGGTCGGGGTGCCCGCGGGGCCGGCTTAGGGGCTCCCCGCTGCCGCGGCCCCGCAGGCGGTGGGGGAGGACGAGGACCTGAGCAGCGTCTCCCCGGGGGGCTTCTACAACCGGGTGGTGCCGGTGCCCCCTTCGCCCACCGCATCGAGGGGCTGCGCCCCTTCGCCGCCTACCGCGCCCGCGTCTCCTGCCGCGCCGCCCGCGGGCCCTCGCCCTGGACCCACTGGGTGCCCATGGCCACGCTGGAGGGCGGTGAGCGGGGGGGCCGGGGCAGCGGGGCCCCAGGGGGCTGGGTCCTTGGATGTGGGGGGCCCTGGGGGGCTGGGGGGATGGATGGGGGGGTCCCTGGGGGGGCTGGATGTGGGGGTCCCT